>NW_024582732.1:537998-576883 GCF_018398535.1 Haplochromis burtoni
GGGGGGGTTTGCAAAAAGCAACCAAGGCGACTCTAGTCAATCCTGTTGCTTGTCACCATTATGAGTGACACAACTGGACAGTGAGTACAAGTGACCTGGACACTGCTTGACTCACCATGCAACCACACCTGGACAGTGTGCCAGGGTCAGCATGGTTTACTGGAAGAAATAAGGCTACGTTCACACTGTCATACCATGATTGGATATGGGTCGCATAGGGTCAAAAAAGTCGGTTTTGATGCGCTTTCGCCTGCAGTGTGAACGTAGCCTTAGTATGCAGACAATTCACAGCTCAGGCATAAGATAATGACCACTTACAGGTGAAGTCAATAACACTGATTATCGCTTTATTGTGGCACCTGTTAGTGGGAGAGACACATTAGCGAGGAAATGAACATGTTGTCCTCAAAGTTAATGTTAGAAACAGGATAAATGGGCAGGCATGAGGATTTGAGCGAGTTTGACCAAAGGGCCAAATTGTGATGATTTGATGACCTGACCCTGAAGCATTTTTTAAGAGCAAAATGTGGTTTGAGGAGCACAACAATGAAAATGAGGTGTTGATTGGCCTGCAGATTCCATAGATCTGAAGCCAATCTAACATCTGACGAGCTGAACTGCAGGGTCAGCAAAGGGGGGAGCAACACAATATTAGGCATACCATTATGGCTGATCAATTATAACCAGTATTGCTCAGATTTAAAATCTATCAGTAAGCCAATACATGAACACCCCCACAGTCATAACGTGATTGGCTATATTTGTCCAGAACTGAATAACACCAATGAATTGCCACCATGACACCATGAGTTACATTTTTAAGAATCTGTTGTTTAAAGGTTTAATATGTTGCACAAAATTGGTCATTTTTTTGTAGAAAATGCCCAGAACAAGAACTCTGCAGGACACAAGCAGCATTATTTTTATTATATTTATATTTCGCCAAGTATTATTCAGTTCTTCTATTATATGTGCCTATATAGCCTATATAAATGTTATATAAAGGTTTGTATAATTAACTCATTTTGCTCATACATATAAATATAAATATATATACCAGTCTATATAAGTGCCAACCCTTTTTCATGTTGACTAATGATGGCCGCCGACAGAAATTTAACAAGCAGACAGACAGAGATCAACTCCCAGGGCAGACTTTAACAAGCCTCTTACTGGGCAAATGCTGGGGTCAAACTTTACCAAGAAGCACTGCCAGATGGCACAATGAAGGAACCATCCGCTGGAGTGCCGAAGAACCAGCACAATCTTTTCATTACCAAGGCGAGAGTGGAAAACTGGGCTGGTTATGAGGGTCATATACCCTAATTTGACCCCTTGTTTGTGGCTTTTCTATTGCTTAGACTTAATGAATGATTTACAGCCAGCTGGAACAGCAGTGACATGTTAACAGGCTGACTGAAAAGCACGCTGCATCTGTTCTCAACGCTGTATTAATGAGAACGAGATAATTCATGTTTAAAAGCAACCATCCTAAAAAAACACAAATTACAAATGGTGCCTTCTATTTTTAATGATTTTGTTGGCATGCTATGTGACAGGAGAAAAAGGGACACAAGAAACAGAGGAGAGATGCCCCTGAAAAAACTCTGAACACAATTAGGCTGTAATATCAAGCTCTTAAAATAGAGATGGGAGACACAGCGAAGCCAGCAGCCCGGCAGGACACGAGGAAAGGTCTCCTGGCACAGGTGGTAAATGAGCATCCATCTCCCCTCCTCTTCCTCCTCCTCTCCTAGTGCATTACAGGATAACTTCTCCTGCTCCAAAAACCCAGAAAATGCACTTAACTTTCATTTACTGATATCTCCACCACCCTCGCTCATTAAAGATTCATGTTCCACCAAAGCCCGCCCTGTTTTCTTTCTTTTTCTGTTTTTTCTGCTGTCAAAAGATGAGCGGGGCATTTAATACTTAACGCGACAAACAAGATTAATGATGTTTAATAGTTACTTAAAGGATGATGCTTGGAAGCAGGTCGCCTCTGTGTGTGACATCAAAACAATGCTTAAATGTAGGGATGTTTTCTGTAAGGATGTTTTCTAGTCCTGTTTATTATATTTGATCCTAATTGGATGTGCATTATCCTACACTGCATACAATGTTTGCTTTACTCCTGACACATGTTGTATATTTCAGTAACAGATTCATTCTGCAACACTGAACCAGCCTGTGGTGCAGACGACAGAAGTATTGTAGACATCAGAGCAGAGCCTAGACTTTTATTTTTTCTCACAGTTGGTGGGTGATAACTTCTGCTGCCTAGTAAAGTCCACTGCATTAACACTGCCACACAGAACTGGAGAATGTCCCAGTGTTGGCCTCTTGTTTGTCAAATTGTGGTTTCTGTTTTATTTATTGTTCACCTCTCTCATGTACACGTTCTCTAGAATCCAGCTGAAGGGTTAAAAGAAAAAGAAAATCCCTCCCATGTTTTTTACCAATCCCTTTTTCTACCTTTTGACTGAAAACGTCACGAGTTTGAGGAAAGATGCGAAGGAGGACTTGGTGAAATGAGTGCTCGGGGAATCTGATGACACCAAGACGGCACCAAATATGTGACAGCAGATGTGTCCAAACTACAAGCGGCAGGGAAGAGACAGAATCCAAAAACAGTCTGAAAAGTACATCAGGCCAAACTTACATGAAAGGCAAAAACTGTGATCCAAAAAACAAAAAAAAACTGGCATGAGGACACACATGAAGGTGCGGGAGCACGCTAGAAAGGGTGCGGAGCAAATGGAAGCATGGCTGTGCGCTGTATGCTGGGTGAGTAATCAGGGAAACAAAGGGAGGAAGTAGTAATAGCAACGATGAAACCAGGTGAGTCATTTGAAAATAATAAAACTGTGCGCATGTTGCATGAAAGTGGACAACCTAAAGACAAATTTACAGAGGCTGGAATTTAAATTTAAAAAAAGAAAGGCTACCAGTCACATTTATGAAATGAAATGTTAATAAATAAAACATGTTGCTCAGCCTGCTGTCCGCTCATATTCTCGCATCCCGCTGCCTTCCCGCTCCCTTTGTTAAAGCTTTCAGCATCTCCAAAGTAAAATCATGCAGAAATTTCTGGACATCATTCAGTTAGGAACCTTCCCAAACTAAACTGATTATCCAACCACAGCCTAGGTGTCTTCTGTGCCTCCTTGGCTCGTTTTTTCGTTTCTTTTGCTGTCTTCACTAACATGAATGTATGTGATATAATTGTGCTGTATGTAGGTCTGTTGAATTAAAAGGTGCTTTACGAAATTATGTGCACTTTGACTGGTCATTGAGACAAAAAAAAGCCACAGCAGAAAGCTGACCAAAAAAAGAGGACCGTGTCAGTCAACAGACCTTTTAGTATCACTGCCCTGTAGCAAGAGTACATCTGTCTATCATTATCTGTTAGATCCTATAAGACATGCTGTAAGACAAAGGATGTTCCTGGTGACTAATTTCAACTTAACAAGGGAATAGTCTAAAACTAACAACAATCAGATGTTAAATTTGAGACCCGGTTAATGGACAATGTTAAAAACTCTCGAAACAAAGGCACTTGAAAGCTTTAATCACATCTATGGCTGGGTATCGTCACTGATTTCTAGAATCGATTTGATTCCGATTCACAAGGTCCCGAATCGATTCGATCCACGATTCGATTCAATTCGATTTGAATCTGGGAAATTTTGCCTCAGACAGTCAGAAATATTATAATTCAGATCAGTACATTTACATGTTTTTGTATCTATAAAAAGGAAGCTGACACTTTCCAGACTTTATCAAAGGTGTGAGCATCACAGCAGATGCTTTGTGTCAAAGTAGCTGAAGATAAAACACAGAAAAACATGAAGGTGATTTTCCTGGCCTGGGGTTTTATAAAAATATTCTGCAGTACATCAAAAACGAAAGAAAACCATTAATATGAACATTACCTCTGAAGTTACAGCGGTTTTATTAGAGACACGGCTAAGCGTTTTGCATTTTGTATAATTTTAAAAAGTTTAAATTTGTTCAGTATTGAACGGCAGAAATTAGGTTTTCTTTTCGGAAGTAAGTAAAAGGAAAAAAAACCGTCGGCCGACAGCGCTGTGAACAACGGTAGACTTGTGCGTAACAAGCAAGCGAATAATGCAGAAAACAGATTTTTAGACGGGAAACTGTTCTTGAAGTACAGAGAGAGAGAGAGAGCTGTGAATGAAGTGTGATTTTATTGTGGTGGAAGCAAAACAGCAAAAGTCAGAGGGAGTCCATGACGATGTTTATGTGAAGCGTAGTTTGGATCTTCTTTTGCTGCTGGTTCGGTCAGTATTGTTTGGAGAGAGATCAAACTAACAGCTTTAGAATCAGCGCAAAAAGGGCGTAAACACAAAGCGCGGACCCGCCGAAACATCAGAATCAGCGAGCTGTCGGCTTTCAGCCCCGACCGTGTCCGTGCCATCGGGTGAGAAAGGCGACATCTCACTGATTCTGATCCGCGGGTCTGCGCTTTGTGTTTATGTCCTTATGCAGAATCCATGTTCCTGCTCTCATTTACTGTTTAAGCTGTTTGGTGGTTGTTGAAACTGAGATTCTGGCATTTCGTGCAAAATAAATTTATATTAAAAAATCGATTCAGGATTTTAATGAATCGATATCACGTTATCCAAGCCAGAATCGATTTTAATCGATAAATCGATTATCAAAACCCACCCCTAATCACATCCTTTAAAAATAAATAATTTAATTGCGCTTAACTGTGTGGCACTTGGCATCGTACATCGTGAACATTATACTCCAAACAGACAACAAAGAAGAATAAAAAAGTAACTTAATTTAAATAAGCTAATTTTAAATATGATATAAAAATATGTTACTACAAAAGATGTACACATATTATTAAAACATGACAAATTAACACCCAAGAAACGAAAAATTGTGATTGAAAAGTGTGATGATTGTGCCATTCTACTATTCATGTCTAAAAGGAAAAGAAAACAATAAATCATTTATCCATCCTCTTCTGCTTATCTGGGCCGTGGCAGGATTGGCACCCAAACCAGAGAAGCCCAGACATCCCTCTCCCCAGACACATCTGCACATAATCTTTCCAGAGTCTAAAGGGTCTACCCCAGGGCCTCCTTCCAGCAGGACAAGCCTGAAACACCTCACCCAGGGCATGACCACCTCGGCTGGCTCCTTTCAATGTGGAGGAGTAGTAGGTCTACTCTGAGCCCTTCCCAAATCACTAAACTCCCCACCCTATCTCTAAGGAAGATGCCAGCAACCCTTCAGAGGAAACTCATTGTATCCACTGAGTATCCAAGTAATTAACAATAATAGGGCTAGCAAAAAGATCATGCCTAGATTAACAAACTTCTGGCATTTTGCTACAATAATATTGTGGCTACAGCCCCCCCTAGTGGCGGATGGCTGCATAACAACCATATTACGAACATTTACCAGCATTGAGCGTCATTAAAAATATTAACAATTCGATTAAATAACTAGTACATGTGGTACTTACTAGTGACAATAGCTAAAATTAGTCGTCTACTCGTCTAATCAACTTCTCGCGCACACCCCATTATAAGACAGCCTTCGCTATATTAAGGCTTACAGAACAAAAAAAATGCTCTAACATAGTTTGTGTCCAACGGAGGGGGGGGGGGTATCGCAGAAGCAAAGTTGCTCCTAGAAAGCTACATTTCTTATTAGTATTATTAAAAATTTTTTAAAGACTTTAGTCTAGTCCCCACAAACTATAGATTCTTTTAGAATGTGCACATTGAACTCCACGGGTATGGTAATGCTAATTTTCTGCTGCAGAGCAGGTTATGGCTTCAGTTTGAGTTACTACAGCGATGCACCCCAATAAGAAGAACCACCTTCACAACCCTGAAAAAGCCTTGGGTAAACCTGAGGTTACCCCACTAAGCCTGAAATCCTGCTCCGTAGTACAAGACTCTGGATCTCCAGCTGTCTTTTCTTTGAGACCGCCTCTACATCAAAAGTAGTCTTTTTGTTCATTTTCATCTGCCTGTCTGCTCTAAGTTTGCTTTGGGTCCTCTCCCTCGAAGAAAAACATAATAGAGGTATTTCTCACCCACGCAGAAATTGTGCCATGAGAAGCCAAAGGACATGTCGCAACAAAGATTTACCGCACAATTGCCACATGCTGAGTTGTATTTTCAATGTGGTCAGGCTATTTGTGAGCCCTTGAGCCATTTTTTAGGCTTTGGTTGTGAGCCTTTGAAATTCCATGCTGAGGATTAGACTTGCAAAAGTAATAAGGAAGACTGTATAGTGGGCATATTAACTCTCTCACTATCAAGAGGGTGGAGACGGTGCTAAACTGTACAAATTCTCTACAAGCGACATCAAAAATTGGGTTATGATCTTCAGCCTCGGATATTTTTTCCATGTCACACTGATGTTTGAGCGGTGCTTGAAAACATAATATTGTGCCTAACACATTATTTACTGAGAGTGTAGGTGACTTACACCATCTGTTTATAAAGCAACAGGCTCAGGCAGATGCTCTGCCAGCAAAGAGGCACAAGGTCCCCAGGCTTATCTTGGTAGAGGTGTGCTGCTGCTTCTCGGCACCAGCGAGGTGGAACGATAAACATAATTAAATTGAGTTGGATTACACAAAATGGATCGGATCAGTTGGGAAGGCGGAGAAGCTAATCCAGTGCAATCCTCTCTATAGAGGTGCCAACCACACAAAACGACATAAATAAAGAATAGAGTGAGAAAGGGAAGCAGTGGCTGTCGTGGGGAGATCAAGGTGAGGCAGGGGCATAGAAAGAGCTCCTGCAAGTTCAAAAAAAAGAAAAAAAGGGGAGAAAAAAAGCTCCAAAGTTAAACATAAACTATAATAGAGCAGTTTAGTGCAAAAGAAAAAACTGGGCTGAAAATATATCTGATTCTCAAGTGCATCTCAAAGTAAAATAAAACACTCACGCGATAAAAGGATGTTTCCGAGCGTGCAGAATGTGTTTGCACAGCTTCCATAGCGTCAAAAATGAATAAACGATGACTTTGCAGCACACCGGTCCTTTGAGGGAGTGGGAAATCACACTTATCTTTCATCGTATCAGTAACGACAAAAGATTTTGTTGGGGATGCGCAGTGCCACCCTTTTAAGCTTTTAAAACTGTATTTCAGATGGAGAAGATGAGATATGATGAGTCAACAACAGTGGACGTGGACTTTTTAAAAAAATTGTATTTTATCACTAACACATCAACAGCAGCACTCTATATCATAACTACGTTTTTTTCTATTCCCACTCCCATTTCATTGCACTCACCACCCCCACCAGATTGCATTTTGCCTTTTGTAAGTGACTTTGGTACAATCCCCTTACAAATAACCTTTCCCCAGGGGAAAGAGGCTCTTACTTTCTCTACAGCCCTGCCAACCCTCTCCTTCTTTTATATCCCCATCCCTCTTTGTCTCTCAGCCTCAGGCGCAGCAAACAGATTGATACAGTCTGGGAGTTTCTACTGCTTTTCAAACTAATCCAATGTAATCCTGGTCTGTCTGCGTCCTGTCTTGGACACCGCTGTGGATCACATTATCATCCAATAAAATTTTGATTAATGATCTCTATATATGTGATGTATGAAAGCTGAAATCTAGGCTGCACTGTTAAGGTGATGAAACGAGCTTCTCCTCATCAGTTCTGCAATAAGAGATCTAAACTGGCCGGTCTAGATGAACACTTTATTTTCTCTTGGCACGATGGGGACAGCCAATCATGATAGAAGGCATGAACCGATACAATTTTTTTTTATAACATTAAATATTTTACATATCAGTGAAATCATACACAAGAATGGGAGCAAGATAAATTAAATGAAAATCTATTTACAATACTCGCCTAATTTTTTGGTTTGTGCTTCATTTCAGCACATTGTGAGTCTTTGCTGCACTTTGCTGTGATTTGAATGTAGTGCGCCTTTTCTGCTCTCAGTGTAGAACCCCGCACACACAGAGTGGAGCAGGCAAGAAAATGACACAAATGGCAAGTAAAACAATCTGTTCATTTTCCTCATGCTGCTGAACTGAACAGATACTGTATATTCAATTGTGACATATATTATCTGACAATGACAGACTAACACGCAGTCTAACAGTTTGCGTCCGACCAATATTTCATGCAAATATTGAATCAGTGCATCTTTAATCACATCAGCTATTTATATCATACTAAGACTGCACATATGAAAATAAAAAGAATCCAGTGTAAGGAGCCGTGTAGTTAACGCTCCAACGTAGCAGCAGAGTGTGGATGATGGTTGCTGCTGCATATGTACTAGGGCTGCCACAAACGATTATTTTGATAGTCGACTAGCCACCGATTATTTTTGCAATTTGTCGACTAATCACATCACGCGTCCATTGGACGTAAAACATACAGCTTATTGCACCAGCAGCATCTGCTCTTATATAACTATCATTAGCTTACAGCTTTAAGTTTTTAAGGTATGTGCTAACTAAAAATAAAGACAAGATGATAGTTTATTAAATTTTAATGAAATTTGCCGATTGTTTCGGTGAAGTTTAATAAACGCAGCCGTCTGCTTGTTGCTATCTAAAATATAACAGGACACTGGAGTATATTCTCGAGCATCTCACACTTCTGATAATCAGTTGTCTGCTTGACGTTTGTTCAGCTGTGTAAAAACTAGAGATGGACCGATCCGATATTACGTATCGGTATCGGTCCGATACTGACCTAAATTACTGGATCGGATATCGGAGAAAAATAAAAAATGTAATCCGATCCATTAAATATCACGAAAGCACCTCACATACGCCGTAACTCACCTCAGAACGTTAGCACGTCGGAGCAGTATGCATCACGTGATAGAGTGGCTGTGGCATGCGGGACCTGTCGGTGGTCTGGATAGCATTTGGAGCTTCGCTAGCAACCTGGCATTTCATCTCCGACAAAGTTATCCCCGAGAGAAGTAAAGCAAGTGTGTAAGTCCATCTCTGAATCTTTGTAAAGCATTCCTGCGTTAAGCTTAACGAGCGACTGCCTCTCGCTCTCCGGCTGCTACTTCAATCGTGAAACTGCTAATGATCAGCTGATCGGCTTTTCTGTCGCGAGTCTCTCTTGTTTGTTTTTGGTCCACTTTGCGCCAGAAAGAGGAAACCAGCGGCTGAACAACAGCAGCACGTTTAAGCTTGATAAGCTGTTGTTAGAATTTATTTAATATTACTTTCTACCAGGATCTTTTTCTACGTAGCTGACGCTGGTAACTGTGCAGGGGCGGATCTAGCAAAGTTTAGCCAGGGGGGCCGATAGGGCATTAACGGGAAAAGGGGGCACAAAGACATACTTTTCTTTCTTATTCTCATTTAAAATGTCTAGCTTTTAATAAATAATTATCTGACACCCAAAGTTTTAATTTGATGTAAAATGAATAGAAGTCAATTACTGTATATAGTGACTATTAAGTCTAATATATATACCCTAGTAAGCTATAGTACTTTTTCCTTTGGGAAGGTACCATCTGTGCAGTCTGCAATTTTGTTGAAGAAAGATGTTGAATCTATTTAATATTTCTTGAAAAATAATTGATTTCTGTGCATTTTTTTTCACACTGCATCAAATTAAGGTTGATTACGTCGATTAAGCATCATGAGGTGGCGCGTGAGGGGTGGTTCCCTATTTTTTATTTATTTATTTTTGTTGTTGCTGGGAGTTGGAACCCTATTAGTTAGGTTGCTTAATATTTACGCTAAGTACTCTTTAAAATACCAGAATAGGGAGGATGGTGTAGGTCTAAGTTTATTAGATTGATCAGTATTGCTGAACTATGAAATATTTTTTTTGTATACAGGTATAACAGAATAGCTTTAGTGTAGTTGTTGTTTTAAACTTGAGTATGAACTTGCAGCTTGCAAAATGCAGCAAGATATTTTAAAAAACAGTTTTGTTGATTAAAAAACACTATATCGGATTCATATCGGTATCGGCAGATATCCAAATTTATGATATCGGTATCGGTATCGGACATAAAAAACTGGTATCGTGCCATCTCTAGTAAAAACTATAACTTTAGTCTCAGCCAAACCGATTTACTCAGGAACAAATAAAATACTGAAAAAGCCAAACAATAACATTTTTAAGTTACCTAAGTCAGCGGTCTCCAACCTTTTTTGCGCCACGGACCGGTTTATGCCCGACAATATTTTCATAGACCGGCCTTTAAGGTGTCGCGGATAAATACAACAAAATAAAGTATTCATAACACACGTGAAAAGACCAAGGAAAACCGAGTTAACGATAAAAACGATAACAAAATAGCGCTGAAAACCGATAAAAACCATGAAAACTATACATTTCACACCTGAGCCTCAACTCTCGCGGCCCGGTACCAAACGACTCACGGACCGGTACCGGTCCGAGGCCCGGGGTTTGGGGACCGCTGAGCTAAGTGACTTATATATTATGTTTAACCTGAGTAGCGAAAGACGGCGGTGGGTTTGAAAATGATCTTGTCTTGATAAACTGAGCAGATATTTGAGGTTTACACAGTTACATTCTCGCCTGAAAATATGTTAAACGTTTATTTTGTGACCCAGATAGAATAAGAGTAATATTATAACTAACTAGCTGCCGCCATTGTTGGAAACTGAGCAGGGCCACGCTATGAATTCTGGGATAGGTTGGGCCACGAAGTATACACCCGACCCATCCTTCAAATCTGTGGAAATAAAGGGCGCATTTGTCAGAGTCTTCGGCCTACAAATGCGGGCACAGGAGGATGCGGTTCCTGAATTTGGACAAAGCTACGATAACGGACACTGCTTCTTCTTCTTCGACATAAATATTCACTGAAAATCTGATATAGATACAACATTAATTCAGCATTTTAAGCTTTCATTATTTTGTTTATTAATTTAATAATTTTTGTTTAATTATTTTGTTTAATTGTCTTGTTTATGCACAATTTTGAAAATATATTACAAATAGCCAAACTGCATGGAAAAACATTAATTTTTCAGGGAAAACAGTAGTTTTATTGTACCAATACCTGTATCTAAAATTTTAAACCATACCCAGTGCTGTCAAGGACCTAGCAACACACACCTATGAATGATCTTCTAACCATAGAGGTGGAATATCTGCTTACAGCATACTGCTGCCTAAACAAGTGCGCTTTGCATTATTTAAGCAGCTCTGACCGTCCGCTTTAATTGAGTCTCCTCTTGGACAGCCTTCCTAGTAGACAGCTCGAGGCAGGCCCTCAGCAAGGTATGCAAGCCGGTCGAGGAGGAAAACGCACATTTCTGTGGCATGTGAAATATGAATGCAGCGTTTAGACCTGAGGAGCGTGTTCAACATGGAAATTTGACAGTCTCAACATTAAATCAACAAACTGAGCCCACGGCAAGCTTTGCGCCAGGTGGAGACTGTATTCTGTGAAATATGGTGATGAGATTGTGTGGACAATGATAGAGGTGCAAGGAGAGCCCAATGAGCCAAAAGCTGGAGAGTAATCATGCAATTATTAAGCACTGTGGCGTGGAATGAGCAAAAAAAGCGCCCAGAAAAGCCACAGCCCATAAGCTACAACAGGAATGCTCTTAGTATTGGACAGTGATGCTAAAACGATGCCTATTGGTAACGGCTGTAACCTCCTAGGACCTGGCGTCCACATATGTGGACATCACATTTTGGGTTATTTAGACCAAAATACTCAATTTTGCTCTACAAGGGCCTGATATCCACTTATTAGGATGTTATACTGCTGCTGTTCTATCAAACATTTAAACAAATATCCTCATATGTGGCTCTTATTTTTCATAAAAACAAAAATAAGGTAAAAAGAAAAAATCTGGTAATTCTTTGTTTTTACATTCATTGGGCCCCAATATGTCCAAATATCAAAGAGAAATTAAAAATGCATGCTGTGGAAGAGTTTGGGTCTTAGGAGGTTAAAAACAAAATTAACAAAAAAATAAACAAATAAAGCTCTTTAGTACATTAGTTAATGTTAGAAACAAAATTATAACTTTCCCCCCAGTAAAGTAAAAGAACAAAATGTGCACAACTAAAAAAAATGAGACTACAAAAAAAATATTTATGCCAAAAATGCTCATTTTAAGTAATCTGATTACAGGTGACTTTTGCGTGTTATATAAGCACAATTTAAAATGTTATATTACATGGTCAAATACAGGTTTTTTGCTTACTATACATTTAGTTTTTACCAAGCATATTTTTCTTAAATAAATAATTGTTTAAACAAATAAACCTTTGATTTTATAAATTGAAGATACATCTTACTCAAAATTGTTGCTATGTTTATGGAGCCAAATAATTTTGGCTCTTTTTTTTCTGATATTCATGGTATTTAGTACTTACTTGAGAATTACTTGCTAAGCGTACACTGTATTGTGCACATCAAGCAACCATGGCATTAACATCAGTTGCAGTCTTGTTTCTGTAGTGCACATAAATATAAATAATTCTTATTTATCTTTTTACCTAGCTGGTAGTTTATGATGGGCATATACTGAAAATGGCAAATGGAATATGGAGTATAACTGGCACATTGGTACACATGTGGTACATTGTAAAACCAAAAGAGTGAGCTGAAAGCCACTAAAAGGCCCCATTTAGCTAGAGGAAACTACAGATAAGTGACATTTCTCATTGGGTTCATCACTTTAAGCAATTCCATTTTCATTACATACATTTGTCATGGTTTTCTTCCAGGCCTTTAATGACATATATCAGCGGTCCCTAACCTTTTTTGCGCCACCGACCAGTTTATGTCCGACAATATTTTCACGGACCGGTCATTAAGGAGTCATGGAGAAAAAGACAAAATAAAACCAGTACTGGTACCAAAAAAAAGAAGACTTATTCATAACACACAGGAAAAGACCCAGGGAAACTGAGTTAATGATAAAAACGCTAAAAAAAATAACGATAAAAACCGATAAAGACAATCACATAAAGATAATCCCACCCGAGCCTAGGGGTGGGCGATAGAAACGATATACGATAGAAACGATATAAATTTGGCCAACGATAGAGATTTTGACTATACCGCTCTATCGCGATAGCGCATGTTGATTATGTCATCAAGCGGCACCTGTTTTGGTTGAAACCATCGCAGCGGCTAAAACCATTATCATATACAAATTATGGCGGGCGACAGTCATAGCAAAGAGATGAAGCACTTTTGAAATATGGGGAAAGCCAAAAACTGCGCTTCCTCCACTTCCGTAACATTGATTCATTAATGTTGAATTCTCTCGCATCTGTTCTATTCCCATGTTGTTGCAGTATATTAATAACTAACCTTGTATTGTGGATGAATGATCTCAGTTGTTCTTCTGACTGAAGTTTGGCCCGTGTACAGCATCCTGCTATGCGATTGCATTTGTCCCTAACCACCAGAATCCCTCACGTTAACTTTTATCGAGTGGAAAAAAAGTTGGTGTTCATCCTCCAGCTTCACTGTGCTAATGTTATGCTAACATAGCTGTGTCGCTAGCGATCACGTAGCACAACATTATATACCAGGTAGTCCAACTTCAGTAACCCTGCAAACGCCACTGCTGTTTGGTTTTCTTTCTTCATTTATGTTGGAAGTGGTAGCAGAGCTGTACGTTTTAATTAGTTTCAAAAATCTCTCAGTCAGAACATGGTATGTCATGTTTAGGTGTAAACTAGGGAGCTAACTTCCTGTTAACTCATTCACTGCCAGCCATTGGCAGTGAATGAGTTAAACCCATTGACTCATTCACTGCCATTGACGGCTATAGACGTCAATGGCAGTGAATGAGTTAACCTATAACTCCGTTAAATTTAATAACTTCTGTTTTCATGGATGCATGGATGTTAAACTTAATTGTTACACCTGGTAAAGCAGCAACGCTGATGATTTTATTAGAGATTAAGGAATTTAGACCGTTTGTAACTCTCAGTGTTCGTTTGACTTTGGGACCTAAAGGGACGGAGTTTTGGACCCAGATTACTCCGTGAAGCTCCTCACTACGGCAGCCGTAATGCTGTGACAATCCATCAAGCAGTGCAGCTTACCAAAGTTGCACTAAAACATTTTTTAACAGATTTCTGCGCGCCAAAATCAGTTCGAAGTCAGTAAGCACAACCAGAATTCATACATAAGGCACACTCTCGATTTTTGAGAAAATTAAAGGATTTTAAGTGTGCCTTATAGTGTGGAAAATACGTTATACAGAAGAAAAGAATATATCGCGATATATATTGTTACCGCACTTGCTTCAAATTATATGCGATATGAATTTTAGGCCATATCGCCCAGCCCTACCCGAGCCTCAACTCGGGTATCAAACGACTCAGTACCGTTCCATCGCCTGGGGGTTTGGAACCGCGGACATACATAATAATTATTATTAATATTATTGTGCAACACAGGTGGTTTAATCACTAGCTCCTCTACTCTATATGTTGAATGAATCTTAAGGCAACCATTTACAATATACACATATGTATATTTTTTATGTATAAAAAATACATGTGTGTGTCCTTAAGCAGTAGAAGCCACATATTTGTACCATATTTGTAAAAGAACATTGCAATAATTTAATAAAATTGCATGAGCTGTGAGAATTGCAAACTATTAAATATAAGAAGTTTCTCATAGTTTTTATTTCTCATATAAAAAACAGCTAATAAGCAGCTCTGATACACTCATTTATAATTGTGTAGGAGTGTGCTCTATAGCTCATGAGTTACACTTTGAGATTTGTATTTGTTAGTCAACAATGTGTTATTTCTCCTTTGAAAACACACAAAGCCTAGCTTTAAAGAGAAAATATACGCCCACATGTATGGAATGAAAAATTAAATTCCACATACACCAGTATGTGGCTGAGAATAACGAAGCACTATGTAAATATGTGCTTAATAAAAACACATCAACTTCTACCAGAAGAAGATATATATAACATATAATACAGAAAAGTTTAGTCATTTGAATTAAAAGGTGCTAATGGAATTGTAACATTGGGAAGTATACATTTATATGTATTGTTGTGAATTTTAAAATGGATGCATTTTCTAACAGCCATTCATACACAATACACACTTTTGGAAATAGAGACACAGTAAAAATCAATTTCTGTCTCTACAGTTGTCTACACTAATACTAAAGAGTTGGGTCTTAACTATGTGGACCACGTTGAAGGCCCAAAACAGATACATATACATATATTCATACTTCTTTGCAAATTTTGCCTCATTTTAAGGATTTTAAGGTTTACTACCAGTCTGTGTGGGGCCAAATAAGTTAAAATACTAACTTTACTTTTAGATTTTAAGGTTTTACTAAATTTAAAGTAGATAAAAAACATTTAATATGTTCTAAGAAGTATCTAACTCTGTATCTGTCTTTAATATTGGTGGTGACTGCTGGGTTTTCTCTGGTAGTCAGGTTCCTCCCACAGGAGTGTGCTTTATTGCTTATGAGTTTTTTTTATTTGTTAGTCAAACGCTGTTTTTTTTTCTTTCAAAACTCACAAAGTCTAGCTTTAAAGAGGGAGAAATCCGCCTACATCGTTGGAACACAAAATCTAATTCCACATATATATCAGTAGGTGACAGAATAAAAACACAACTTGATAAATATGGGCTTAATGAAAATGCATCAACATCTATCAGTCTTCCTCATGAAGGCAACAAAGAAGCTATATATATATATGTTTTATATATCTATAAAACAGCAGGTTGCTAATGGAAATGTTGCATTGTGAAGCAAATATGTATTGTTATGAATTCTAAAATGGACACATTTTCTTGCACACACTCATACTTCATATACTCACTCAGAGAAAAGGATGCAGGAAAAATCCATTTGTGTACCTACAGGAATAATCTACATGATTACTGACTGAATAAAATAATGACATGAATAATTATTGGACCTTAAGGTAACTATGTGCACCGTTTTAAACGTCCAAAAGGTTCATATATATGTTACCAGGCAGTAAAAGATACATATTTGCACCTAGAAGTGAAAGTATGTATCCTTTACAACACCAGGAAACATCCAAAGGACAAAAAAAATTTCTCTAAGAATTTAAGATTTGTTCTCCTGTCCTCTCACAGGGCAAAGATGTACATGCTAGGTAAGTATTCCCCAAATCTATTGTGGGTTCAGATACAAAATAAAGCTTTGAGGAGTCAGTAAAGTTAGAAAGGCCACATACATACCTACCCAACTCAAGAAATTACCTGAATAGGTACCCCTATGTCAACCTTTGTAAAGGGTCTTCTTGTTAAAATAAGTACCCCCTCAAAAGGATACAATAGACATACCTAAGGACAGAATATGCTTTGAGCACTCAGAAAAGTGTTTTATGAATGCAGTCTATTTACCATTCTAATTGATAACTAGTGATTGTGTTTGTTTACATGTACCAGTGTGACTCTATAACTTGAGTAACATTAACATACTCCAGGTTTTACATTTTAACTGTATTAAAGCTTATCAGGTGCAGCTTCGAAGCGGCTCATTACTGCTGCCCTAATGAGCGAGAACATGCATTTCACATTAGCGGAGAAATCAAGGAAAATATGTGATCCGTCACGCCTGCAAACAAGCAGGATTTTGGAAATAGCCGGGGTGTGCCTGCATTCGTCCTGGCCTACAATTCACCCCTGGATTCCAGTGGGAGCTGCTGCGAAGCAGGAGACGGCACTCCGCAAACAGCCCTCAGCCACGGCAACGCTCTGCAGACTCGTCTGCATGCAAAGCCAGTTTCTGGAGCTCCGCTTTTCTGCTCACTTACAGTTCACTTGCGAGTTCACTACATCTGTGGGTCAGATCACCGGTCAGGTCACGGCCTCAGACAGATTCAGTGCCGTGGCTGCGCCTTCACCTCCACCTCGCTGTGTGGCTCAGCGTGTCGGCCCGCCGCAGAGCCGCAGATCATTATCACTATCAAGTACTGTTTCCCCAACAAAATGATATCTCTGCCTTTGATCCTATGCCAAAGCTTATTTCTGCACACTTTGGGCATTGTATCCCACAGATTGCTCTCACTCAGGACACAAAATCAAGCATGGCTAAAAATACCCTCTGTTCTTCTGATGAGACGGAAATGTATGAATTAACAATAGGAGCATCATGTCTGAATTAAGGTTACTTTCCCACACCTGCTCATTTTTGCAGATGTTCTGTGTGTGTGTGTGTGTGTGTGTGTGTGTGTGTGTGTGTGTGTGTGTGTGTGTGTGTGTGTGTGTGTGTTTGTTGCTGTTAGGGGGTTTTTTTGATGGGGAAGCTAGCTCAGGCTGTTAATGTAATCCAAACATTGTGCCAGGCTCCCGCTGTGGAGTATCCAATTAAAAAAAGCATCTTATGTGTGGGACTGAGGTTACAATGTCCAAACTGGGCCAGAGGTCCTGAAAGATTCAGAGCGGGCTGCACGCAGCTCTGCAGACACATCCTGAACAAAGAGAATACATCTGCTGCAAGGAGACACTTGTTTACAACTAGAAACCCACACAAAAACATGACTGTCTGTCCTTTGAAGCACAGCAAATTTTGTTTCAATGATCTTTAATAAGCAAAGGTGTACACAAAAAGTTTGTATCCTCTGCCTGATATTGTGGAGGACTGCAAAAATGCCACGGTGGGTGGTACAACTCCAAGGTGATCAAGGCTGTCAGCTTTACCTCCTTTTAATATTTAGCTCATCAGTGTGCATCGAGGCTGCAACGTCAAACGAGAGCTGAAAAATCTTTGAATCTCTCGCATTTTCGTCACATAGTCTAGCACCTCACTTTAGAGCCAAACAAAATGAGTTGACAGCGAGGAGCTAATCAGGAGTAGAGTAACACCTACACGCAGAAAAAAAGCTTACATTTCCAAAAGCATTATCAACAAGACTGTCAATAATGTGTCTTTAAAGTTGTCCTCTTTTTTTCTCTATGCTTTTATGTAACTTTCTTTTTGAATTTTGTTTTCATGGCTTGTGTTTGGTTTAAGACATCCATCTGTAACACTTTTCTCTACTCCATCAAAAACAAGTAAGTAAAGGTTCATCCAATATTCCTTTTCTTTGTTGATGCTGTGCTATTAAAAAGACAAGGCCTGGTCATTTGTAAAGAAGTTTGCACTCATATCCATTATTATTACTATTAATATGTAGAATTTGTAGACAGGGGAGGATTTCTAGGACCTCATGCTTTATAGTTTCCATAGCCCTGACCAATCACATTTGAGCAGGCTTTGCTGCAAGCAGGTAACTGGCCTATTGGACATCATGTGGCCTTTAACTTATCTAATTTTGCTAATTTGGCAAAGCAGCTGATGAGTTCCCAGACTGAGTTTAAACAAATATAAAATGTATTAACATATCATATGTGCTAACCATAACTTTAATACACTTTGGGAGAGCAGCACCAACAGTAGCAAATGGTGCTTTGCAATATCAAACTGAAAAAAATACAAGAATCCAAATTATCTGTTGAGATTATTTAAAATATAACACTAAATGTTATATTTAGCTACAGCTCAGGTGGTAGAGCAGGTCATCTACTGATCGGAAGGTTGGTGGTTCGATTCCTGGCTTCCCCTAGTCTGCATGCCAAATATCCTTGGGCAAGATACTAACCCCAAATTGCTCTCCGATGCATCCATCGGAGTATGAATGTGTGTGAATGTTAGCTATAAAGCACTTAGAAAAATGTGCTTGTGTGAATGGGTGAATGCACAAGTTGTGTTAAGCGCTTTGAGTGCTCAGATGAGTAGAAAAGCGCTATATAAGAACCAGTCCATTTAGCATTCAGGGCATTTTTTTTTTTACATAGTTTAATAGTATCATTCACATCATAACATAGCTCAAAAGCTTCTGTGTTAATTACAGTTAGACGTGTCCACAACACAGACAGCATAAGCAAGGTAAACTGTCAATAAAATCCATAGAACTGCACAGTTAGGTTTGAAAACTCTTCCATAATTAGAGGTCTGCACTTTTGACGTTGAAACAGAGAGTCAGTGGGACTGTGTCTTGCTGCTACATCATCTTAAATCAGTCATGTGATTTGGCCATTTGTTGATTCTCGAGACTTAATTATAAAATGTCTCATTAATCCTAACCTTTTAATATGTGTATATTCACATGTTAACCTTGTTGTAACTAGGGTTTCTACAACAAGCAAAGCTAAACAGACCTCAGCTGACCTGTGCTGCATCTATCCACTGGGAATTCCCGGTCACAACAGGTGGAAACAAACCCAGCCTCAGAGCTAGTCTACGCCTAGTGCCAGTCCCAAGATCGGATAAATAGGATGGTTGCACGATGAAGGGCCTCCTGTCTAAAATGTATGCCAAATCCATTGGATCCATCAACTGTGGCAATCCTTTGGAAAAAGCTTCCCAACGCCCCCCACCTTTTTCTCCTCCTGTTTGCACAGGGACTGTAGCTGCTGGTCTCTCTGCACTACCACAAAATTAAGAATTAACAATTGCATCGCACTTCATGAATCCTGTACAACACTGTATCAAGTCCCTTCTCCCCTTATAGTCACCAGGGTCTGGCAACTTTTCTAATGGAAAGACAGTGGCTCCTAAAATTTATTTTTACACTCTAAATTTATTTTCCTGTATTCTATGTGCATTACTACAGTGACTGTAAGCTAGGCTTCCAGACCTGCAGGTGATGTACAGCTGAACACTGCACCTGAACGCCTCCTGTGCAGACCCACGCAGAGCACCAGAGCTGCTGCTCTGCTAACATTCTGCACGCTGCGCAGACACACACGGCTTAAAGCAGATTCATTTCCCCCAACTCAGCAAACAGTCCCACCTTTATCTATTATTTTACCGCACATTACTTCTTAGATGCTTTGATGTCATCACTCGGGTAGCATGGCTTGCTAGATTTCTCCAATTTGCATCTCCACTGAGTGAAGAGAACAATAAAAGCCTTGTTCACTAAGGGGAACAAAGCACACAGTGGATCACATCAAATATGAATTGAAGCGAAGTAGAATTCCAGTAATAATGTGAAATTTAAGATTGTTTCTAAGATCCCGGATGAACTTTTGCTCTCAAAACAACTAGTTAAATTCACAATGGAAATAACAATTTTTTACAGTCGTGATTTCATGTTAATAACAGACGCACTTCCTGCCACATGAGGTGTTTTTGTACCTGGAAGCACTTCATTAGTATGCTGCTGAGGATTTTTCATTCCAGGCAGACTGTTAGTCCTGCTTGTCTCTTGTTTTGGCTTAAGATATTCCTCCAGCTCCAAGAGCCTGATGCTGCCTGTATGCGGCTTGTCACAGGGGGAAGAGATATGCTCTTTGCGGGAGAGGAGCTTTGCGAATGGCTCAAACTTATCAAAGCAGTCCGCCCCGTCCCCAAGCTTCCAATACAATGCCCCCCTAATTTTTCCTGAATGGAAGTCTCTCCAGACCTGGAGTAATCTCATATTCGCCGTGTGCACGCAGTAACTCCAGTTACTCCGGCTCTGTTCCCTGCATCCCCTGCCAATTGCATAATCAAGTCCAGAACTCATCAGCAAGATGGCAGAAGAAGTGCTCTATTAAGCCGCATCGTGTTCCATCTGTTGTGTAAGAGAGAGATAACAGTATTTACAGTTTTGGAGTTGTGGCAGACTGTTTCGGCCAAATTTTGTGCACCGCAGAGTACCGCTTACTTCATAAAATGTCACGGATTAATTCTGCCACTGCGACAGCGTCCAAGTGCAATCTTTGCCCTCGACGGAAATATCGCCAACTAACTTTATTGGAAGTACTACATTAAGAACTTGTTGTACAATATTTTACTTCACACTCTTTTTTTTTTATTTCTTTTTTGGCATATCCTGGCCCATACTTTAAGTATTCACTCACTTTTATTCCATTCCGGTAAGAGGCTAATATTTGCTAGAACTCTACAGAAGACCTGCCATGTGGATAAAGGTCTTTAAGAGAGAGTCTGTCACAGAGGTGGCTGGTAAGTGTCTTTCAACTAGCATTAAGGATTCGGTGCTGCCATCTTCCCTCTATCAGCAAGGGAAATGAGTGTTGTTAGAAAAAAAAAAATCTAACCTAGATCTGAAAAGGAGCTGATAACCAAAAGTGCTGAGTGAAACAAAGGCTTATCTGCCTTACTGAGTGGAATGAATTGACCTTACTGTACATGAATCAGCTCAATGAAAAATGCTGCTTTTTCAAATAAGACCCAATGGTTGATATTGTGAGGCCTCCAAAATATACAGACCTAACAGAGGACAGTTACTCTGTTAGTCTAGAGTCACTTCTGTTTACATTTCACTATATATAAAAAAGGAGATCAAAGCCTTTTGGCTCTTGCATTTTTCATTGTCTACCTTCCAGTAAAGAATGTGCCACACTTTTAAACCAGTCACTTTCATCAGTAGGCTGTGAGACAGAGCAGCGGCAGTGGAATAGTTTTATTTATAATATTGTGCAAAAACCTGTTAAAACAGAAAGTCAGTCACAGAGTTTGTGCTTTACACTGTGCTATCTATATTTTTAATATTTAGGAGCATGTATAGGAGTGTAATAGAAGTATAATTGCTTCATTTTTCTGTGTACACTTCTGTCCTTGCAGAACCTTGTAGAAAAACAAGGTGCAACACTCACTGGACTGTTAACGGGACATGGAATATTTAACACACCTGACTTTTACATAAAACCACAATGTTTTTATTACGATTTACTCCGAAAAGAATTTGAGCAAACTGACCTAAAGAAAAGTTAGTTAACCTAAAGTTAATCCCATCCAAGTTCTTTATTTTCGATGTGCCGTACTTAAGGACGAGTCAAGACCTTGACATCTCTAATTTTAATTTAGATACCCATTACACAACCTCAATACAGTAATCTTTATAGTACGTACAGTCAGAAAATGTTGGCATAAAGGACCCATATTTAACTAAGTGTTTACATTGTGTGTTAAGAGACAGCTTGTGTTCATATCCCCCCCACACTGCAGCACATTTGAACAATATTAACAATGATCATCTCAGTCATAGTGGCCCATTAGCAGCTCAATCTTTACACTGTTCTCGCGCACGCAAACACTGGGAGCCGCAAAGCACATCTACACTAATCAATCTTTGTCCTCAACACAACTAAAACAACCAAGGCAACAGCACAAATTTAGAGATTTGGACGCAAAAGTGAAAGCTCAAACAAGTATGCACAACTATACTCTTCACTAGGTGTGCAAAACAGACGGAAAACTCAAAATAATTAAGTACATTTTAAACACCTGCATACATTACATTAAAGAGCCTATTTTAAATTAAGGGCCCACCCATTAACTGCTTTCCTGATTTCCCTTTTCCTGTCATTTTCAGATCACTTTACATGTTCTTTTATATTGGCTCAAACAACCAGGGATCAAAATAACCTGTAAACTGATTGTAACTATGGCAAACTCCAGCATCTTAACACCATTAAACTTGATTCGTGCCTGGCTTTGCTCTGAGCCCCAGCGAACCCTTTTAACCCTGAGATCCCCCAAGTTTGCAGACAGCGAGTAGAACTGGCGCAGCTGTCGGCATAAAAAGAGCTGGGATTCAACAGAATTAGTTACAACCCAGAAGGACTGCTTACAGACCTGGGCTCCTTGTCTCGTCTGTTACCTGTAAAGGCACCAACAGCCTGCTCGACTCTCGAACAAAGCCCGTGAGTGCTGCTTGAAGGATGCACTTGGCTGCTGTAAAAGCACACTCCTTAGAGCTCAGGAGTCTCCAGAAAGTGTTTGCAAGAGAAAAAGGGAGGGGGACCCCGACAGCTTCAAAGCAGGACCCTGTGCAGCGGATTAATTAAAGCGTCTGCATGCGAGCGCTTTTGTCGCTCCATCCACACACACACACACCATTTCAGTCACGTCCGTGTCTTCAAAGTGGGAAACACTTCTATCTGAATAAAGAGCGATTATTCCTGCGCTGGCACCACAGCTCACACATGTCAGCACGGGGATAGAGATGAGGGCAGCCTGTAAACTGAGATGTCATTCCGTTCCTTTCACGAACTGCAGGCTAGCATTTCACGGTATGCCATCAGAAAAAGAAAAAATATATATAGGATATTCAGATATTCACTTTACCGGCATTCCCCCGGCTTTATGACATATCATATCCACTAATTGCAAACTAATTAAGACGAGCTGAAATGTCATCATTCACGCCAAGGCTTGGCCAATTTAAAGGTTTGAAGGTGCAGTGTTTAGTCTCTCCTGCCATATTTTATTCACTACTGGAGGCTAAAGCACAGTGTGAGCATGAAAACTTGGCAAAAACAGCCCTGTTGCTAAAAAGCACCTCGCTGTGCTAGTGTGACCAAGGGGAAATTTGTAAGTACCTCTTATTTTTAACTCAAAAGTGGGCGGACTGCTGATGTCGTGTAGCCTGGAGACCAAACGTTAAAAACTAAAAGTTCTTACTAAACATTTTTCGCGCAGCTCAAGTGTTTACTTCAGTGTTTATCCAGGGACGCTTACCTTGATCCAGTAGCCGCAGGGAGTGCTGAAAAGACGGATCCAGCGTGTCCTTCTCTGCCATGAGCTCCGGTAAGTACTTTTCGCTCCCCATCTTGTCCTGCGCTGCTTTCTGGGCTTCCAGCTACACTGCTCAAACGCAATTCAAGAAAAGATAAAAACAAAAACTTGCTCGGCGTCCAGGAGGCTCCAAGTTGGGAATATTTGTGTGGGGGGAGGAAAAAACGCGGGCTCTAATGTCATCCGCGCTCGCGCTAGAAGAGCATTTCCCAGTCCTCGCGGAACACACACACACTCTCTCTCTCGCTCTCTCTTTCGCACGCGCGTGCGCGCACACACACAGTGAGCGTTTAAATTTGAACGGTAGGTTTTATCCCATCCAAGCAGAAGGCAAAGCCCAGCTACGCATTACACCCGGAGCGGTCCTCTCCTCTGTGGGTGAAGGGGCTCTTTGAAGCTCCCTCTGTTGTATCCAGAGCTGAACCGAGGCGGAGGCAGTGATTGGTCGCCGCGCGCTCACGTAGCGGGCGGAAGGGGGCGGAGCGACACTTGGGAGCTGTCCGCGGTGCTGAGTCCCGCCATTACCATATCATTATCATAAAATCACCATGAAGAGTGGCAATTGAGAAACACCCAACTAAAGCAAACACTCCAAGAGTAAGAGTGTGTTTTGTTCTGTGCAATGTAAATAATGCACATTACTTCCACTACAGCTTATTACACTCTAAAGCCCTTTATTTTTCAAGATACACAGCACAATTTGCAACGAGTAAAAAGATGCTATTAGCATAATAAGTTTGTGTTTGAGCACTGGGAGACACAATAAGGGTGTCTAAACCAGGAAAGTGTAAGTTTCAGAACCAGTCTACGACAGCCATTCCTTGTTATATTAATCCGTACCGAAATTAGTTGGCAGTCCAAGATGGCGGCACTGAACTTTACTGCTGAAACATTAGTAAAGCTGTAAACTTTTACTCTGTACTGCCACCGTTGTGTATTTTTTGTCTAACTAACTAAGCCATATGCAGAGCACTGATAAGTACTATGCTGATATTACTACCGGATTGACTCTACCTTGCTAAGAACCAAAATAAATCCTGTTTTACTCGCTCCTTGTGGAACACGGTCACTAGCGGCATTCAAGTTCTGAGGTATCTGGAATGCAGTCTTAGAAACACTACAGAAACTTCCATTTTTGTATTGTTGCGGTTGAAGGCAATGACTATTATCACTTTGCTGCTAGAAATTCTCTGCTGCTGCTCACTTCATGACTGAAGATAATGGATTCTATAAAGCAACCCATGGTGTTGTGATGTCCCTAATACTAACAGAAATGCATTTTACTGCAATTGAAACCTATAAAAATCAAAAAATAAAACTCAGTATGTCTCAGCCACTTTTATCAAAAACACAATGAACATTTCCAGAAGTTGTTTACCTCACCAAATGTACATTTTGGGGAGTTTTTGTACTCCATGGGGCCCCCATTCAATATTATACTTACAATATCTCCTGAGCTCCTCCAGAGAGAGGGAGACATCCATTATATTTGAAGTTCATCAAAGTGTACATCACACACTTCATTTCCTGCATTCTGGTGAATTTTTATGCACCAGGTGACAGCACATCATAAACTGGAATATAATGCAGGGAGGTTCAGGCATTCTCAGCTATTCTCATTTTTTAATATTACGCCTGCTGAGTCAACACACAGGACTTCTCATGTTGGAACATTGGTTAATATAAGAGAGGAAAACAAACAAGCAATGAGAGAAAGAAAAAAAAAAAAAAAACAGAAAAAAACCCCAAAATAACAAGCCACAACCTGGGAGGGATTATGATATTAACCAACCCTTTCCATAAGAACCACACAGAAGTTGGCTACAACATCACTGAGCTTCACATTCCTGTTAACACAGACAGAAGTTTGAATGTGTTCGTACTTTGTAGAAGTGTGCTATCTGTACATTGGGCCACACCTCTTAATCTTCCACAAGTGTATAAAATCACACACCTAGCAATGCAGTCTGCCTTTGAAAGCATTTGTGAAAGAAGGAATCAGTCTATAGAGCTCACTGAAATCAAATCAAATCAAATCAAGTGAAGTACTTCAGTAGGATGCAAGAAGTGTGAAATTTCTTCCCTCCTAAATATTCTATGATCAGCCCAAAGTGGTATCACTGCAAAGTGGAAGGATTTAGGAACCATGGCAACTCAACCAGGAAGTGGTGAACCAGGTAAAGTTACAGAGTGAGGTAACTGAGCACTGCTGTGCATATTGTGGACTGTAAAAGTCACCAACACTCTGCCGGCTCAGTAAGCAAAAAGTTCCAAACCTTCTCTCGCTTTAACATCAGCACAAAAAGTGTAATGTGTAGGTGGCCCAGTGCTTCTGTCCACATGATTCAATTTTAGTGTTATATTTTAGATGCAGATATTCCACATGCATTGGAAAGCTTTAGTTTTTCATTTTGTCTCTTCCCCTCACCCCCAACCAGTTGCAGCAGATGGATGCCCCTCCCTGAGCATGGTTCTGCTAGAGATTTCTTCCTGTTAAAAGGAAGTTTTTCCTTCCCACTGTCACCAACAGCTTGCTCATAGTGGGTTGTCTGACTGTCTTTTTTTCTCCATATTACTGTAGGGTCTTTACCTTACAATGTGAAGCGCCCTCAGGCAAATCGTGTTGTGATTTGGTGTTGTATGAATAAAATTGAATTGATTTTTGCAGATTGAAATCTAACTTATATTGTATTGTAGTCCAAGCTACCTAGTAGTAATAAAAGATGCAATAATATACATTCATAAATCATTAATTAACTTTTTATGTTAGTATATTTTTATACCAAAAGTTTTGCACAATTAAGTACGATTATGAGTTTCACTGGAGTGACAATCCTAAAAAAAAAAATCCCTCTTTGCAAATCAGTTGTTTAACACCAAACAATCATGTGCACTTTTGATGTAACACAGTCTGAGCTTGCAGTGCTTTCGACACTACTTTTTTGCAGTGGATTTATTTCTGACTTGTTTTCTCAGTTTTGCGAATCAGAATTTAAAAAGCCACTACACAACAGTGACTGCAAAGTGATGAGATATGCTGGGGGAATAGCATTAAATACAATATCTGTAAACTCTTTAATGAGTAAGAGACACACAGTGAGTCACTGTGTTTTAAGGGCATAAATCTAGTCTGCACATATTTGTTTTCCAAGCCTTTCTCTCACACACGTTAGAAATAGAAACACAAGGTGTGGGCATAGAAATGACTGTTGATAAGTGCTGACAGATCCACCCAACAGATGTATGTATGAAAATAGATTTCCACAGATGCTTTTTTGACTGTTCAAATCCCGTGAAAATTGCTCATGTATTAAAACACTGGGTGTCACTCAAGGCTACACAGGCGAGGCTATTCGGGGCAGATACAGGAACATCTCGCGTGGTGATATGTGCTCTTTATTCATTTAAACAATTGATTAGGACAGCGTGACTCTTTGTTAAGGACAACATGTCAATAGTTCTAAAAAAAAATCCATTCACCTTCTTATAGGTCAGCCATGTGTTTCTCCTGGGCGTGATTATGAATTTATTAAATAAGTAGGAGCTGCTGCTGTTGAGAAAACACAGCCACAAAAAAAGGCCTGCGGACAAACTTAGTGAGTCTCCACACAACTGGCACCAGCGACATTAAATGGCAGATACAGAGCTTATCCAGGCGGCAGATATCTAAAGATACGTCCACTTTTATCAGATGGAGCCCAGCAGTTCCTGGAAACACGCACAATGACAATGAATACCAAAATGTATTTGTGAGGAAATTTGTGCGGTGCGGTGTTCGAACAGATGGGAAGGTAACAGGATTTGCACATAGGCTTCATATTTGTTTAAGAAAAAAAAAGTGGTAAAAGAAAAAAAGAAAAAGATAAGAATTCTGTCAATATTTGTGGAGGATGCTGCGGTAGCCTCAGGTGGGCGGCTATCTGTAGGCTGATCAGCACTGGTTATATAATTGAGAATTTTTTTCCCTTCCCCTCTCCATTCTATTTCAATAACTTGGAGAAAATGTGACCCAGAGGCTAAAAGCAAGATGGGTTTATGTATATTTATCAGCGTTTATATTCTCCATGAACTTTGGAATGCGCTATTGGTTATTTTTCTTTTTTTTATATATTGCTTGATATTTGTGCTCTGGAATAACCGCTCAGGGCATTAATGATTATAAAATAAACAGCGCTCAGTGAAAATGAATGGGTAGAAATATGCACGCTGAGGTCTGCGAGCTTAGGAGTCAACCGCGCAGATAGAGAAACTGCAGTGGCGCAAAGAAGGCATGCGTCATGCAACGTCCCACTTTAGACATGTGAGCCCTCCCCACCACCAGCACACCGTCACCCCTCCCCTCCTGCTATGATTCTTCCCAGACTCTCGTTTATGTGTGATTCACGGCAAAGAGAAATGCATTATGAATCAGCTTACTTTTTAATCTCTCCCAGAGACCATTAAAAACCGGCTCAAATGCACTAATCTCCTATTCAGAGGAGCGACTTATTTATAGATATGCTTGCCATCTGTTGCTCCTCGTCTTCTTAAACAAAGCCTGGCGTTACCGTTGATGTTTGGACCAAAGTTACAGGGGCCTATACCTCGAGATGCTGGCTTTTTTTAAAATTTATTTATTTATTTATTTAATATTTTTAAATTTTTTTATTGAAAGGGAGCTCAGTGCTGTAAGTGATTGCAACACATCAGCTCCAATGAAAATAATCATGGTTTATGGTGGTGTTGGAGGGACCCCCTCCCACCCCCTTCTACACAAGTCACGGGCAACCAAACGGGCAGCAGGGCGGGGTGTAAGCAAAGCTGTGAGGTATGTTCTGTCAGGCGGGTGTAAAGAATGAACAACAGCGGGCTATTACATTGACAAAGTGTTATTTTGATCATTAGAGAATGGCTGGCCCGCCAGCCCGTCCCAGCCCACTAAATATGATGTCGGACTGCTACACCTAGACAGGCTGTGCAGCGCCCCGGGGCGTCATAAATGCTACATGCACCCATACTATTACATCTGCAGTCTTCTGCTTTCAGGGTCAGCGTTTTCTTTTTTCTTTCTTTCGTTTCTCTCTCTCTCTCTTTCTTAACAAGAAGAGTTCATCAGAGCCGGAGACAGCAAATGTTTATTGATTTCAATGTCTTGTCAGCTTTCAGTCTTCTTAAAATTTCTTTCCAGGGAGAGGGAGCCGTCACGGTTTTGGGTGGAGATGTTCGGCTTGTCACCTGAGGAAGTAATTAGACTTTGATTTGTCCTCAAGTTAATTGCGGTGTCACTTCGTGTCAGGAGAGGAAAGTGAGGTGGGGGGTTTCAGAGCTTTGGGTGGTGTTAGTGGTGGGGATCTTAACTTTCTACTTAAATTTGGATATGACAAATAGAGGGGGCACTTTTAGCACCTCAAAAGGGTGGATTCCCTCAGCAGTGGTTTGGCAGGAGAGCAGCAACACTGCCTCCTTGTGCCCATTTTAGCAAACAATGTGAGAAAAAGAGATCCTCATCATTAAGAAAAGGGAGGTGGGATGGAATTAAAGTCCTATAAGAGCAAGGAATGCATGTCTGCGCTTAAAGGCGGACTAATTGCTGTAAAGCTTTGCTGTGGGGGGTTTTGCTTAATTTATTAGCACTCCCCCTTCTACACACACACCCTTCAGTGCATATTATGCTTTGGTAAAAGCATCATTACAGAGATAGACCGGTCTTGTGTTTAAATCCAAAATAGCGGGTATTTGGAGAAAATCATTTTAATGCATAACTAGAAAATGAGGGAGGAATTAGAAGAGGTGCGCAAAGAGAGGAAATGGTTTTTTTTTATGTCACTGTGCTGCCCCTTCTTCTTTATTTATCCTCTATTTCCTCCTCTTAAGAGGTTCTACAAGCTGCATGCACGCTCTGCAGTGCCAAAAAGCTTTTGTAATGCTAAATTGCATTTTCTCTTATACACTTTGCAAATACCCCCTAATAACAGAGGAATAAAGCACAATTCCTCCTGCAGCCACGCTTGTCTTCCAGAGTAATTTTAACAAAGCTCTCCTTTCAGCATATTGTTTGCTTCCTCATAGAGACCCACAATGCCGCTTCAGACACAAAAAGGCGCCTTATTGTGGCCACTAAATGGAGCGCTTGCGTCCATTAAAGAGTCATTCAACACAAATGATATTGCCAGTGCCAATCTATCAGCCGCATTGATCATGCATCGTTGGCTGTGAAGTGCAGACTCTGGTCTCCTGTCCTGGAAGTGTTGAGCAAAAGAAACCTAATGAGAAACTGTCAGCAGCGCGCAGGTAAACAAATCAATGGTACCCTGCAGGGCTCCCAAGGTCAAGACACACACAAACATACTCCCAAACACACACCACCAAGTCGTCCAAAGAACCTGAGGTTGGAGCTGCCGTCAGAGCCTGTGCAATGTAAAGGGGCGCTGTCAGGGTCTGGCTCGCAGCAGGTAAACTGGCTTTAAATGGGATTTCTCCATGCTGCTTCGTCAGTGCTTTACCTTAAGGAATAGTTCTGACAGGTTTGGGAAATATGTTTCTTTACTTTCTTGCTTTAGATGAGATGATTGATAACAGTCTCATGTGTGTAAAACTGGGACTGAGAGGCACTCTATCATCTCCACTCACAGTTACCGAGGCTGCACTCGTGTTCCTGTGAACCGGGGATTTTGCATAGAAAACGACATAAAGTGAAACCACAGTAAAAAACAAGTCCGCAGACCGCTTTAATAACAAAAACGATGACAAGTACTGTGAAAGCACAATCAATACCTGAGTAAACGCGAGGGAAATTCTGAAATATTCATACACTGACATGTTCCATTAGGCTTTGTGCTCTGGCAGACTATAACATTGTCTTTACAAATGCTTGTTTTTGCTCTCATAAGCAATTCTAAACACAACTGATAGCTAATGCCAAAGCAGATAAATCATTTTCATTTTTTTTGCTTAACTGGCAGCAAGTGCAACATGTAGTCAGTGGCTCAGTTTTCATCTTTTTTGTTGTTGTTATTTCTGTGTAATGAATAAGAGCTTAATAGAGCAGCCCCAAGTATCTCATGCTACAGTATGTATTGACTGAATGTGTGGTGAGTGCACTTACATACCAGAGAAAGGCACAAGGTCAACAGCGGTAATTATTCTGTGGGAAGCACGTTGGTCTTCAGTGGGTGATTTCATTTCCTGTCATTAGCCACAGCGATTAAGCACAAGAACAATGATAGCATGATAGCATCAGCAACCACCACACAGCCCCAGGCTGCTCTCAGTATTCTCCAATATTCTCTAAATGTCGCTTAGCATGGGCTTGAGTCTCATGTTGTGTTGTGATAGCCTGAATCCTGAATGCTTTTCTTAATTACCTATGATGACATCTAGTCTGATTTATCTGTCTGTATGTCTGTTTGTCTATACACACTTACTAGACAATTTATGAGATACACCAGTGGTTCCCAAACTTTTTTTGCTAGTGTAACGGGGCAATGTGATTATGATTTAACACAGGTGTTATTCTAGAAGGGAAACCCTAGTCAAAAACGGACGGAGCAGCCAAGGGAATGCACTCAATTAAAAACTGGCTCATAAAATATAATTTATTATACCAAAACAGTTAAAAATGTAAAAGGAATTAAAACAACCCTGGCCAGGGAAAACTCACAATAAAAATCAATTAAACATAAACATTAAAAGTCCAGTGGCATCCGCCACAGCGTAAAAGTCACTAAAAGTTAAAAAATCCAGGCAATCGGAGTGGACAAGGAAAAACCCGGCAGCGTCCTCGCCGTCCTGTCAGCGTTTCCGCTCCAGAGTGCTGGAAGAGAGGGGCAGCGACAGTCACTATTCTTTATAGTGGCTACGGTTGATTATAGTGCGATAAGACGCGAGACCTACCCCGGATGGGCAGAGCTCTTAACTCTGCCCGCCGCTTTCCTGTAGCACGCCAACCGGCACCAGCCCGTCTCGCCGTGGGAGGTAGGGCGCTGTCCCTCTGGCCACTGATTCCCCACCGTGATCTGGCCTCCAGTTATTCCAGCAGCAGAACAGCTCCCTCCGCTTCTCTGCTCGCTGGCGTCGTCTCCTCCCAAGTCCTGCACGGCAACCTTCACCGCCCCCCGTCCGGGCTTGAGGCCGCCAATGCCTGACACAGTTCACTCCACCATTTTTGCCACCTCGTCTCCCATGCCTCTGTCTCTCAAGGGTCTTCCAGGCCCTCTTATTGGCCTCTGGGACCTCCCAGGTGTGTCAGGTTCGTAATCAGGGAGGGGCGGAGTCTTTCCAGGACAAGTCACCAATGAATACCATAAAAACATACAATAAAACCCATAAAAATAAAACACTGTACAATATTCAAATATTAAAAAAGTAAAACACAGCAAAACATGCACAATAAAAAACCCTAGGTAACTTGTCCCTTTCCACCCCGTGACACTAGAGCCCCCTCCGCCTTTGTTTTCCAAGAAAAATAATCTCCTGCTTTGCGTTTGTGTGGAAGCCCCGTCAAAAACCTGTCAATTATGCTAGCAGTGTCCAAGCATTCTTTTTTTTTTTTTTTCATACCACGCCCCCCTGCAATGGCTCTGCACCCTAGGGGGTGGGCCCCACACTTTGGGAACCTCTGAGTTACACCTTGTTAGAGTCTCCACATTCCAAGTGTGCTTTATTGGATTGAGATCTGGTGACTGTGGAGGCCCCTTGAGCAGATCAAACTAATTTTCAGTGGTCAAGAAACCAGTTTGTGATGATCTGAGCTCTGTGACATGGAGTGTTCCTGCTAGAAGCACTCATAAGGAGATGGGTACACTGTGGTCACAAAGGAATGCACACGGTGTTCACCATGGTACAAAGGGCCTCAAACTTGAGTTCCTGTTGCCTTCAGCTAGAAGCAGTGTGGCCGTTCACTTCTGTTCTCTGACAAAATATCCAGACAGTATATTTTGCATATTTGTCACATATTTATATTTCAGATCATAAAACCAATTGTAATATTAGACAAAGATGACCCTAGTAAATAGAAATAATTTAATCAATTTAATAAATGAAATAATTAATTTCATTTATTAAATGGAAAAAAGGATACCCAAACCTACATAGCAAATTCTCTGTAAAAATGACTTTATTTGATTTCTTCCAATTTCAACATTTGCACAGAGAGAAATGGACAAAACCTGTAGTGTTGGTATATCTCTGACAAGCATGCCCTTTACTTGCTTTTCCAAGGTGTCGACGTTATGGCATAAAGGAGATAAAGGATTTGGCTAACAGCAGTCTTCTTCATCCCCACAGATCAGCTGTCTAGGCCAGGCAGGCAAATCCTCTGCTCAGCCCTTTCAACATTATCTTTCATCCATCATCACTGCAACTAATGGCTCAAGCAACCAGGGGGGAAACTAGTTCAACTTCCCCTCCTTCTCAGTTCCATTTCCTGTGATAAAAACTTTCTTCCAATCTATAGCTTTTTACCCCCCGCCCCCTTTTTTCTCATCATGTTTATGTGACGGTGATGTCCAGTGGTTGAAAACTCGATTTAATTTGAAGATTTTTATATTTTGACTTTGTATGAGCATTGTAGTTTCACCTTGTCAGTTTAAGTTACTTGAATGTCATTCCTTAATTTGAGGCATGGGTGGATATTCTGAAAAATACATCTTTTGTCATTTCATTCTAGGAGAATCTCTTTCTTTGTTTAGTGCTTCTCAAAACCAAGAGAAATATAATAAGGAAATCTTTCAAAACATGAGGCTGATAGTCTGCTCTCACTCCCAGCAGTTTTTCTTTTTACTTAAAAAATGTAGAACTTTAAACTTAAACTATGTATATGTATGTATCCATCCAACCTCTTTAACTTGTCCTTATCAGGGTTGAAGGGGGAGTGTGAGGTGATGAGTGTGACAAATATGTGAAGACAAAAAAAGTGCTCTACATGGAAAAGACAAATCAATTGTAAAGACAGGAGTGACATGTCCTAGAGAAGGGGCCCTAATAATTATATTATTAACAAGTAAGGTTTCACAAGTGGCCTGGCAGCATAGAGGTCATCCTGTAATAAAGAGGTGACAAGAAGGTCACAGTTTCAATGAACGTCAATATCAGCTAAACACCAAGCAGCTGACTCACTGCAGTGTGTCTTGATAACAAAGTCACTTACCAGGGCATGCCCTGTAGTGGGGTGATAAGATGATAGTAGCTCAAAGGCTGTATTTGTAAAGCTACATATTCATTTCAGGGGAAGGAAAATCATTACTTGGAATTCACTATTCAGCAGCACTTAAACACAAGGAGCTAACCTGCTTAAGTGTCTCGAGTTACTGCTTTGACTTCATTCATTCTTTATGGAGGACAGCAGGTTGGAAATCCAAGTAAGCAGTTTGGAGCACACTAGTTTTGATAGCTACTATAAAGATGATTAATTAAACTAAATGGAGTGGAAGAATACCGGGGTTACCAGAAGCCTTGAACCTGACACATACTGAAGCATACTGGGGCCTGGAAAGTTTTAAACTATCCTTCAAAGATATGTGGCTGCCCTGAAACTGCCAAATATGTCACCATTATTTTCACAAAGGGAAAAGAATATGGGGGCTGGCAGGTAGGTGGATAAACATAGACCTTTATTCTATAACTACTAGAGCTGATAAAAAAAAATATAATCACTGCAAGATTCAGTTAAGTATTACAATCTACAAAACAACAAGAGCCAGCAGGAACACAAGAGCCTGACAAAGACTGAGGGAGGGCACACACACACGGACACAGGATGATGTGGCACAGGTGAACTCAAGTGTGACAATAACATGTCATGTCGGCATACCACTCCTAAACAAGAAGTATCAGCAGGACTGACCTCGTACTCTGTGAGAGTAACACATAACCCCGGTGGACCGACGGCCTCAGCAGGGTGGTACACACTTATTTGCAAAGGTTCCCAGCATCAGAGTTTGTCGTGCATGAAACACATTAAGAAAATAAAAGTGACCACAGGCCAGGGGGAGCAACAACAAGCTAAGATGGTGATGGTGATAAACTTAGCATGGTGTCTATGAGACTTCAGCACAACAGCACAACCTCATTGATAGTTTCAATTCAGTTTATTTTTTCAGTGCTAAATCACAATAATCACCCCAAGGTGCTTTATATTGTAAGGTAAAGGCCCTACAATAATACAGAGAAAGACTAATGACTAATGGTCTACAGCTAAGTTAAAACTGATCCTGACTATCTAAAGCCATACATGGTAGCATCGTCCGTCTCATGTGATTATGGGCTGCCATGTCTGATGGACCCTGCAGCGTTTGCTATGACTGATCTGTCACGAAATGACAACATTACACAGTTGTGGCAGAACATCTCCGATGGTCCTCGGCTATGCCGTACTCTCTTAAAAACTGTATTTTGGATTTACTGGTTTTATCTTTGTCTAATGTTACAATTTGTTTGATGATCTGAAGCGTGGCAGAGTCTCTCTCTCTCTCTCGTCCTTAGCGGGTGTCTGGCGGCAGTTGTCAACCGCGCAACCAGTACGCTGCTGTAGGTGCCGCAGGTTCTCTTGCTTGACCAACGATGATCTCCCACACTTTTTGATCTAAGGCAATGGTTCTTGCCAGCTCGAGATCGATTCGACGGGCCTTCAAATCATCCTCGATTTGTTTCGTCCATGTCTTCTTTGGTGCATTTCGCTGCACCTTCCAATCGGTGGGGTGGGTCAACCAGAGTAGGCCATGGGGGTAGCGGCTCAGGTCCATTCGACAAATGTGGCCAAACCATCGGAGTCGGCAGCACTGGATTAGTTCGCCGATCGTCGGTTGGCTGCCGCAGCTGGTAAGGAAGGTGTCATTCGAATGATGGTCGCGAATGGAAATGCCAAGAATGCATCGAAGTACAGCACTCTATAGTTTTGTCGTTCGGCCGCATTTTCAAGTTCCGCAGTGACTTTGTTCCAGTACGCCTCACGGTCTGCTTTCATCTTCAGCCGCACCTCATGGTTTAGCTGACAATTCTTTTCGAAGTTGGTTAGCTTGGCCTTCTTGCGTTCAACGACCAGGTCGAGACACTCGTCTGAGATCTACGGTTGTGTGCGACATCGGGCGGGTGGGCACAGCGGCTTGGCGCAGTCCAAGATGGCTTCCAATATTGTTTGCTCTTCTTCGTTGGCATCATCGCTCAGGGGGAGGAGGGCAAAGTGGTTCGAATATGCGATCTGGAATTGGTATTGGTATTTGGAATTGAATTGGTGTCGGCTTCTTCGCTCGTTGGAGCTGCATGCGCACTCGGGCGCGGACGAGATAGTGATCAGAGCCATAGCCGGGACCGCACATAGCCCGGATGTCTTGCAAGGACAATCGGAACCAGGTGTTGATGAGCATGTAGTCGAGTAGCGCCGAGTCGTTTCCTCTTGGGTTGCGCCATGTCAGACGGTGCTTGAGCGAGTGTTGTAATAGTGTGTTCCCCAGGACCAGTTGAGGTGAATGACAACAATCGCAGTCCATTGTCGTTCATTTCTCAATGGCCGAACTTTCCCATCGTTTATTCCCAGCCAGTGCTGTCGATGCCGACGTGGGCGTTCATGTCGCCGGTGACCATGATCATGTCGGTTTGAGGTAGGGAGTCCAGGACGTCTTGCAGGCGATCATGGAATTAATCTTTGGATGCATCGGAGTTCGTTTCGGTCGGCGCGTAGACTGCGATGACGTGTAGCTTGATCATATTGTTAACAGTTAGGACGGCGATACAGGTTGAAAGGCGACGACGCTCACAGAGAACTGATGGTGCACCATGAAGCCGACTCTGGCTTCTCTTTTTTTCGCCACCTGAGTAATACAACGTCATCTTCTTGTCCATGGCCGGCACTTCGACGGCGAAGGTGCCAGATCCAGTCAGCCGAAGTTCCAATAGGGCCATTATCAAGGCGCTGAGTTTTGAATGTTCACGGGCGATGATCTCCTTCTGCCCAACATGGTGACCAGTACTGACGTTCCACGCTGCGACGTTGATCGGCGTCTTGGGCGTTAGTCGATGGAGTCGATGGCCAGTTATCCATTTCCCACCAGCGCCCTGGGTACCCAGCGCTGGCGCATCGGCTGCCCCGGATGCGGTAGCATTGGTCGATAAAGCTGATATTTGAGATTCCAGGGTTTCAAGCCTAGTTTCCCCGATTGGTCGGTTCTGGTTGCTTCGGCAAGGCGACCACCCTCCTCCTTTCACATCTGGGCTTGGGACCGTCCTTGGTGGAGTTGCGTGGCAGAGTAACAATATCAACGGAATGGACAAACACGTTTTCAATCCTCTATGGACAGATATGTTAGGGCAGCCTAGCCTTTACATAAAGTTAGGTCATCAATGGGACCTTTGGCCACATTTACTGTATGAGCATACATGAGCATACAACAACAAAATAGTATATTTCAATATATTTATGACAGAAAAGAACAAGTAACAGATCAAATTTAAAGCTCTCTGGAAAAAAAAAAAAAAGAATTTATAGAGTCACCTGTGAAAATGAAATACCTCCCGAGCACTGTTCCTGGGAGTTAATATCAGATGTGAAGGTTCAGAGAAGGCTTCTCTTTTTCATAATTCAATGTTTGAACATGCAAATACCAAAGGAAAGCTTTAATGTGAAAAACCTGCAAAAAATAAGAATGTAGCACATGAGGGGAAATTAATTTGCAAATCCTCAAATACAATGTTAAACAAAATCCAGGAGTGATAGTCCAGGAATTAAGACCTGATCTATATCAGATGAGGAACTGAGAGGATAAAATGATCTCTGGTGCATTACATCCCTCTGGGGAATCCCACCGTTATCACTCTCACACAAAGCCATTATTTTCTGTTAACTGCAAAAAAAAAAAGAAAGAAAAAAAAGGGATGGACGTGCTGGATGAAAAAGGGGGTAATTGGCATCGCAGTGCTCTGCCGGAACTGGGAAACATCTTTTTCAGTCAGTCACACTGGAAGCAGGGTCTGCAAATGGCAGGTACAGAAGGCGATGTTCTGAACAATGATGCCCATCTTTCAAAGTGAAAACACTCAAAACAAGCACTGAAGTCAGGGGTAATGTCAGCTTGTTTGACAGTTTGGGTATATTCTTGCAGGTGTTACAGAAATGTAACACCTGCAAGATGATCGGAACTTAACCCCCCACCCCGAAAAAACGGTGTCACAGAGAGAGGTGGAGAGTTTCCAGAGAGACCAGGACCCTGAGATGCTGCTTACACACTGGAGAGATATACCATAATGCACAACACAGAGGTAACGGTGAAAAATATAGATTGTATATAACAGATGGAGATGGTTTCCAGCTCTAAAAAGCAAACTCATATCACAGACGTGCATAAAAGGATAAACAATAATGTGCTCACTGGTTAACAACTTGTCACTCACAAGTCACCAGCCACTGAGCACTCACGGTCAATCAGTTTCTCGCTTCACATCTACTCCATTCTTTCATAACATCCAATTTCAAAACACTGAGAATGTGACTGCAAAAATACTCTGCTCAATGCTTCATAAGGGAATAACCAGTGAGGAACATCGTCCTGCTTATATATATAGTGCTGTGTAAAATGACATGCCCTCTTCTTGATTCCTTAGTTTTTTGCTCATTTGGCACATTTACAGGCTTCCGACGATCAGACAAACTTTAACATTAGACAGAGATAACTTGATTAAATGCAAAATGCAGTGTTTTTAAATGATGATTTCACTTATTAAGGGGGGAAAAAACTATCCAAACCCACCTGGCCCAGTGTGAAAAAGGTAAAAACTTGGTTATGGTCATTTGTTTGATCATCTGAAATGTGTAAGTGTGGCAAAGAAAAACAAAGAAATTAGAATGGGGGAAAATACTTTCAATCACAGGATTGTATAATTTATAATGAGAGATCACAAAGTTGCTACCACTTGGACTGCTGTAATGATGTGGAGGAGAGTGGGTGGTAAATGACTGGGTGTGCCATTTGGAACTGGTGTGTAGACACAGGACTTCACAAAACAAGTCATTCTTGAAGCCAGCCCAGCTGCTCGGAAGCAGGAGATGAGGCCTGAGATGCAATGCAACATAATTATCAGCTATCAATTTAAAACTTAGGCTACAGTCCCACATGCTGACACATCCATAACAAGGACACACACAAAGACCTTTCTTTCTGGCCAGTGTGAAAAAGGTAAAAACTTGGTTATGGTCATTTGTTTGATCATCTGAAATGTGTAAGTGTGGCAAAGAAAAACAAAGAAATTAGAATGGGGGAAAATACTTTCAATCACAGGATTGTATAATTTATAATGAGAGATCACAAAGTTGCTACCACTTGGACTGCTGTAATGATGTGGAGGAGAGTGGGTGGTAAATGACTGGGT
>NW_024582732.1:576908-581930 GCF_018398535.1 Haplochromis burtoni
GTGCCATTTGGAACTGGTGTGTAGACACAGGACTTCACAAAACAAGTCATTCTTGAAGCCAGCCCAGCTGCTCGGAAGCAGGAGATGAGGCCTGAGATGCAATGCAACATAATTATCAGCTATCAATTTAAAACTTAGGCTACAGTCCCACATGCTGACACATCCATAACAAGGACACACACAAAGACCTTTCTTTGGCATTAAGTATTGACATGAAACTGACAGCAAAGTTGGGGAAGACCACCCCAAAAATACTGATTGAAAGAGGTACAGTTAGAAAATGTGTGCTACAGTGCTGCAAGCCTAACTGCTAATTACTGCTTTTACATGCTGAAGATCAGACTCTGGCTGCACTTAGCTTTATCATTGTGGGTCAGGAATTCCTCCCTACCAACTTTGTGTCAGGATGTTGTCTTTGGAGATGGTCGCAAAAACAAATAATGTTGCGCTAGTAGACTTTCTGAAGTAGACTTTGAGGTAGGATTTTACGTGTTGTCTGCGAATGCAGCACTAACATCCACACCTTCCCAGCTGATAATTAGCAACCTTATAAGAAACAGCTGCACTTCACTACTGCACTGCGGCATCTGGCAGTCTTTTCCCATCCAAGGTGGTCAAGAGTGTCACGTGGTTAAGCATTACAGAGTGGTTTGCTTTCTTTAGGAAAGCTGTTCATTGTAGTATTCCCCTTTAGAGAGTGGTAAGTGGGACTCTTGTGTTTGCTATAATGTGGCATGTAGTAGGTAGGGTGGACCTTAACGACTGTTTCCCTCTTTTGTTACAGGATTGTACCATACTGCTGCTGTCTTGTGCTGTTTTGTTTAGTTGTGTCTTCTTGTGGCTGTTGTCATCTTACAAACGTTTATGGACTGGCCTTGACTGACTCCTGGTTTTATGGTCTTTTACTCGGAGTTGTTTTATGTATTTTAATCATCCTTTTTATAAAGAACTTTAACTTAGGGTGTATTTGTATTATGTATATCTCTTTTACTAATTTGTTTAACGTTTGATGCTTTGTTGTTTTGTTGCTTTAGTGGAGGTTCAGCCGCTTGTTGAGGGGCTAGGCACGTGAGGTGGAATCCCCTCCCTGATGCATGAGAGTGTACACACCGGGCATAGGTAGATTGCGCCATTTAGATTTCAGTGTGAGTGACAGTGAGATTTGCTACACAGGTGAGCAATTGGTGGCACCCTTGGGCACTCCTCCCTGTAGGTTGCCTCCTCAAGTGGCGGTCTCCACTATTTTGTTTAGTTATTTTATTGAGTTTATTTTACTAGGGTACACCGTGGCAGCGAGCCTTGTTGTTTTAATCATTGTTTGTTAATAAAGTGTTTTAATTAACAGTCTTGCAGTCTCAGCCCTGCTCCCTAAGAACTTTCTCTGATTTTACAGTTCTATGCTTTTAGTAGTTTTTCTTAATAAATTTTGATTTGTAAAACTGATCTGCCTCACCTGTGCTGTTAATAATGAGCCTGTGGGCTTTGATAGCTAGTGTAACATCTACATTGGCTATAAAAGTCTTTCCTGGGGTGTACCTGTCCCCCCCTAGGTGGCGTTGTCAACATGTCTTAGTCACCTTCCCTGGTTATCCCTCCTTCGTGCCACCACACTAGCAGTAACGTATGTATGGCATGTATGTATGTATGGCATGTATGTATGTATGGCATGTATGGATGTATGTATGTATGGCATGTATGTATGTATGGCATGTATGTATGTATGGCATGTATGTATGTATGTGTTAGGTGTGGCTGTGTGCAGACAGGAATAGGACCCAAGGTGCAGACGGAGGAGACAAAACAAAACAAACCAAACAAGGAGCCAGAAACAAAAAAAAGAACAAACAACGGAGCCTGGAAAGCAACAGAACAAAACACAGGAACAAAGTCCAAAACAACAGCACCAAGGCCCAGGCATAGTCCAAAAGCAAACAAACAAAAGAGCTCACGAAAGGCGCAGAGGCCCAGGCAATAGTCTCAAAAAAGTTCAGGGGGGCCGGCCCGGAGGCTAACGGCACAACAGTCCAAACCCGGGCAGGTCAGGGGGGCGGCCCGGAGGCTGATGGTCCAAGAGCCCAGAAAACAGGTCAGGAGGCCGGCCAGGCGGGAGGCACCGACGGCGACCGAGCAGATCAGGAGGCCGGCCGGGCGGGAGGCACCGACGGCGACCGAGCAGATCAGGAGGCCGGCCGGGCGGGAGGCACCGACGGCGACGTAGTTCAGGGGGCCGTCCATGACGGCAATGACGTCCAGTCATCGGCCGGACAGGACGTGCAGGACGAGCAGGCCGGACAGATGTGCAGGACGAGCAGGCCGGACAAGATGTGCAGGACATGCAGGCCGGACAAGATGTGCAGGACATGCAGGCCGGACAGGACGTGCAGGAACAGACAGCATGGAGACCTCAGGAGCAGACGAAGCTGAACACTCGGAGGCCGGACCAGGCGGAGCTCAGAGGCTGAGGCCGGACCAGGCGGAGCTGCAGAGGCTGAGGTCGGATCAGGCGGAGCTGCAGAGGCTGAGGCTGGACCAGGCGGAGCTGCAGACTTGGAGGCTGGACCAGGCGGTGGAGCCGGTGGTGGCTGAACGGCCTCGCCAGAACCATCAGCAGACACTGGGACGTGCTGGCTGGGTCCTCCCGGACCCCCAGCTGACGAGGCAAGAGGCTGAACGGGCCCCTCGGATCCTCCAGCAGGAAGAGACGGCTGAAGCGGTTCCTCGGACCCTCCAGCGGAGACAGGTGGCTGAACGGGCCCTCCAGCTGACGTGGCGTGAGGCTGAACGGGCTCCTCGGCCCTCCAGCGACGAGGCGTGAGGCTGAACGGGCTCCTCGGGCCCTCCAGCTGACGAGGCGTGAGGCTGAACGGATGACCGAGGAGAGGAGCGACGGTGGCGTCGCTTCCTTTTAGACGAGGGAACAGGAACCGGTGGAGAAACGGAGACCTCCTCCTCATCCTCCGACCACACAGCCGCCAGAAAAAAGGCAGGCGAACGGACAGGCGAACAAGGTCCCGGCTGGCGTGAGGAAGGGGAGGAAGCCTGCAGTGGCGATGAGGCAGAGTGTGCGTTGCCCTGCGGCAGCGGTGGGGAAGATGTAGTGAGGGAGAGAGCAAGCTCACTAGCCCTGACTTGCTCTCTCCAGGCAGTTATGGTGTTCCCCAACTCAGTGTCCTTAGCAAACTGGCTAAGCCGGGATTATGCCGAATGATGGCCTCCACCGCGCTCAGCCCCACTGCCATGGTCCTTAAATCCGAGGACTGGGCGATGCGGTCGAGCAGGCGCACCAGCCGCTCCATCTCGCCGCTGAACTCAGAGAAAAAGGAGTCTGCAGGGTCCATGTTCTGGTCGCGATCTTCTGTTAGGTGTGGCTGTGTGCAGACAGGAATAGGACCCAAGGTGCAGACTCCGGAGACAGAACTTAAACCAAAACAGCTTTAATGCTGAACTCAAACATAACATAACTGGGAAAAAAGGTCAAAAATAAACTAACACCGGCGGATTGACAAAACACACAGCAAAATAAACGGTAGATCGCGACACAGACACAGAGAAACACAGGGCTTAAATACACAGAGGGAGCAATCAGGGAATGAGTAACAGGAGGGAAACACAGCTGGGACAAATCAGAACTGACGAGACCAAAGAAGCGTAAACTGAACACACTGAGATAAGACAGAAACCTTCAAAGTAAAACAGGAAACACATAACACAGACTGAACAAAGACACAGACTCGCACGCACTGTAACAGAGGGAACAGAGACGTGGGACCAGGGCAGACACAGACACTGACTGGACACGGGGATATAGCAACTAAGGATACACAGAGACGCGAACTAGACAAGGGGATACAGGTGACAGGGGAGACAGAGCAACTAAAGAAGACAGAGACATAAACCATAAGACAGAACTCAAAGAAACCAAAACTAGAAAGTATAAATAATATCATAAACTCAAAAACCCTGGGTCAACGACCCAGGCATCCTAACAGTATGGCATGTATGTATGTATGGCATGTATGTATGTATGTATGGCATGTATGTATGTATGTATGGCATGTATGTATGTATTGCATGTACGGCAAAGTTGCTTTGCTATCAGGTTTGTCTTCATTTATTGTTTTCCAAAGCCTTTACTGAAGTAGGAACAGAGTTAAGAAGTTAACTATCCCAAACACCATTCCAATTCTGAGCAGCTCTTTCTGCAGTATATTTCTGATCACTAGCTACAGTGGGGCAAAAAAGTATTTAGTCAGCCACCGATTGTGCAAGTTCCCCCACTTAAAATGATGACAGAGGTCAGTAATTTGCACCAGAGGTACACTTCAACTGTGAGAGACAGAATGTGAAAAAAAAATCCATGAATCCACATGGTAGGATTTGTAAAGAATTTATTCGTAAATCAGGGTGGAAAATAAGTATTTGGTCACCTCAAACAAGGAAAATCTCTGGCTCTCACAGACCTGTAACGTCTTCTGTAAGAAGCTTTTCTGTCCCCCACTCGTTACCTGTATGAATGGCACCTGTTTGAACTCATCATCTGTATAAAAGACACCTGTCCACAGCCTCAAACAGTCAGACTCCAAACTCCGCCATGGCCAAGACCAAAGAGCTTTCGAAGGACACCAGGAAAAGTATTGTAGACCTGCACCAGACTGGGAAGAGTGAATCTACAATAGGCAAGCAGCTTGGTGTGAAAAAATCAACTGTGGGAGCAATCATCAGAAAATGGAAGACATACAAGACCACTGATAATCTCCCTCGATCTGGGGCTCCACGCAAGATCTCATCCCGTGGGGTCAAAATGATCATGAGAACGGTGAGCAAAGATCCCAGAACCACACGGGGGGACCTGGTGAATGACCTGCAGAGAGCTGGGACCAAAGTAACAAAGGTCACCATCAGTAACACACTACAACGGCAGGGAATCAAATCCCGCAGTGCCAGACGTGTTCCGCTGCTGAAGCCAGTGCATGTCCAGGCCCGTCTGAAGTTTGCCAGAGAGCACATGGATGATACAGCAGG
>NW_024582732.1:586100-594844 GCF_018398535.1 Haplochromis burtoni
AGGTGACGAGCAGATCAGGAGGCCGGCCGGGCGGGAGGCACCGACGGCGACCGAGCAGATCAGGAGGCCGGCCGGGCGGGAGGCACCGACGGCGACGTAGTTCAGGGGGCCGTCCATGACGGCAATGACGTCCAGTCATCGGCCGGACAGGACGTGCAGGACGAGCAGGCCGGACAAATGTGCAGGACGAGCAGGCCGGACAAGATGTGCAGGACATGCAGGCCGGACAAGATGTGCAGGACATGCAGGCCGGACAGGACGTGCAGGAACAGACAGCATGGAGACCTCAGGAGCAGACGAAGCTGAACACTCGGAGGCCGGACCAGGCGGAGCTACAGAGGCTGAGGCCGGACCAGGCGGAGCTGCAGAGGCTGAGGTCGGATCAGGCGGAGCTGCAGAGGCTGAGGCTGGACCAGGCGGAGCTGCAGACTTGGAGGCCGGACCAGGCGGTGGAGCCGGTGGTGGCTGAACGGCCTCGCCAGAACCATCAGCAGACACTGGGACGTGCTGGCTGGGTCCTCCCGGACCCCCAGCTGACGAGGCAAGAGGCTGAACGGGCCCCTCGGATCCTCCAGCAGGAAGAGACGGCTGAAGCGGTTCCTCGGACCCTCCAGCGGAGACAGGTGGCTGAACGGGCCCTCCGCTGACGTGGCGTGAGGCTGAACGGGCTCCTCAGCCCTCCAGCGACGAGGCGTGAGGCTGAACGGGCTCCTCGGCGCCTCCAGCTGACGAGGCGTGAGGCTGAACGGATGACCGAGGAGAGGAGCGACGGTGGCGTCGCTTCCTTTTAGACGAGGGAACAGGAACCGGTGGAGAAACGGAGACCTCCTCCTCATCCTCCGACCACACAGCCGCCAGGAAAAAGGCAGGCGAACGGACAGGCGAACAAGGTCCCGCTGGCGTGAGGAAGGGGAGGAAGCCTGCAGTGGCGATGAGGCAGAGTGTGCGTTGCCCTGCGGCAGCGGTGGGGAAGATGTAGTGAGGGAGAGAGCAAGCTCACTAGCCCTGACTTGCTCTCTCCAGGCAGTTATGGTGTTCCCCAACTCAGTGTCCTTAGCAAACTGGCTAAGCCGAGGGATTATGCCGAATGATGGCCTCCACCGCGCTCAGCCCCACTGCCATGGTCCTTAAATCCGAGGACTGGGCGATGCGGTCGAGCAGGCGCACCAGCCGCTCCATCTCGCCGCTGAACTCAGAGAAAAAGGAGTCTGCAGGGTCCATGTTCTGGTCGCGATCTTCTGTTAGGTGTGGCTGTGTGCAGACAGGAATAGGACCCAAGGTGCAGACTCCGGAGACAGAACTTAAACCAAAACAGCTTTAATGCTGAACTCAAACATAACATAACTGGGAAAAAAGGTCAAAAATAAACTAACACCGGCGGATTGACAAAAACACAGCAAAATAAACGGTAGATCGCGACACGGACACAGAGAAACACAGGGCTTAAATACACAGAGGGAGCAATCAGGGAATGAGTAACAGGAGGGAAACACAGCTGGGACAAATCAGAACTGACGAGACCAAAGAAGCGTAAACTGAACACACTGAGATAAGACAGAAACCTTCAAAGTAAAACAGGAAACACATAACACAGACTGAACAAAGACACAGACTCGCACGCACTGTAACAGAGGGAACAGAGACGTGGGACCAGGGCAGACACAGACACTGACTGGACACGGGGATATAGCAACTAAGGATACACAGAGACGCGAACTAGACAAGGGGATACAGGTGACAGGGGAGACAGAGCAACTAAAGAAGACAGAGACATAAACCATAAGACAGAACTCAAAGAAACCAAAACTAGAAAGTATAAATAATATCATAAACTCAAAAACCCTGGGTCAACGACCCAGGCATCCTAACAGTATGGCATGTATGTATGTATGGCATGTATGTATGTATGTATGGCATGTATGTATGTATGTATGGCATGTATGTATGTATTGCATGTACGGCAAAGTTGCTTTGCTATCAGGTTTGTCTTCATTTATTGTTTTCCAAAGCCTTTACTGAAGTAGGAACAGAGTTAAGAAGTTAACTATCCCAAACACCATTCCAATTCTGAGCAGCTCTTTCTGCAGTATATTTCTGATCACTAGCTACAGTGGGGCAAAAAAGTATTTAGTCAGCCACCGATTGTGCAAGTTCCCCCACTTAAAATGATGACAGAGGTCAGTAATTTGCACCAGAGGTACACTTCAACTGTGAGAGACAGAATGTGAAAAAAAAATCCATGAATCCACATGGTAGGATTTGTAAAGAATTTATTCGTAAATCAGGGTGGAAAATAAGTATTTGGTCACCTCAAACAAGGAAAATCTCTGGCTCTCACAGACCTGTAACGTCTTCTGTAAGAAGCTTTTCTGTCCCCCACTCGTTACCTGTATGAATGGCACCTGTTTGAACTCATCATCTGTATAAAAGACACCTGTCCACAGCCTCAAACAGTCAGACTCCAAACTCCGCCATGGCCAAGACCAAAGAGCTTTCGAAGGACACCAGGAAAAGTATTGTAGACCTGCACCAGACTGGGAAGAGTGAATCTACAATAGGCAAGCAGCTTGGTGTGAAAAAATCAACTGTGGGAGCAATCATCAGAAAATGGAAGACATACAAGACCACTGATAATCTCCCTCGATCTGGGGCTCCACGCAAGATCTCATCCCGTGGGGTCAAAATGATCATGAGAACGGTGAGCAAAGATCCCAGAACCACACGGGGGGACCTGGTGAATGACCTGCAGAGAGCTGGGACCAAAGTAACAAAGGTCACCATCAGTAACACACTACAACGGCAGGGAATCAAATCCCGCAGTGCCAGACGTGTTCCGCTGCTGAAGCCAGTGCATGTCCAGGCCCGTCTGAAGTTTGCCAGAGAGCACATGGATGATACAGCAGAGGATTGGGAGAATGTCATGTGGTCAGATGAAACCAAAGTAGAACTTTTTGGTATAAACTCAACTCGTCGTGTTTGGAGGAAGAAGAATACTGAGTTGCATCCCAAGAACACCATACCTACTGTGAAGCATGGGGGTGGAAACATCATGCTATGGGGCTGTTTTTCTGCCAAGGGGACAGGACGACTGATCCGTGTTAAGGACAGAATGAATGGGGCCATGTATCGTGAGATTTTGAGCCAAAACCTCCTTCCATCAGTGAGAACTTTGAAGATGAAACGAGGCTGGGTCTTCCAACATGACAATGATCCAAAACACACCGCCCGGGCAACAAAGGAGTGGCTCCGTAAGAAGCATTTGAAAGTCCTGGAGTGGCCTAGCCAGTCTCCAGACCTCAACCCCATAGAAAATCTGTGGCGGGAGTTGAAAGTCCGTGTTGCTCGGCGACAGCCCCAAAACATCACTGCTCTCGAGAAGATCTGCATGGAGGAATGGGCCAAAATACCAGCTACTGTGTGTGCAAACCTGGTAAAGACCTATAGTAAACGTTTGACCTCTGTTATTGCCAACAAAGGTTATGTTACAAAGTATTGAGTTGTATTTTTGTTATTGACCAAATACTTATTTTCCACCCTGATTTACGAATAAATTCTTTACAAATCCTACCATGTGGATTCATGGATTTTTTTTTCACATTCTGTCTCTCACAGTTGAAGTGTACCTCTGGTGCAAATTACTGACCTCTGTCATCATTTTAGGTGGGGGAACTTGCACAATCGGTGGCTGACTAAATACTTTTTTGCCCCACTGTATGTGGTTCTATCCTTATATCACTAAGTAGCAAACATGCCATTCCTTTTTCTGTCTCAGTCTTTCGCTCCTTCATACATCATGAGCAACTAACTAAACAAACAGCAGTTTTGACAAAAGAATCAGAGGGCATGCCTCTGTCGGCACTTTGTCCCGAGAGCAGAGCATTTCTGAGCTCCTCCGGCGGCTGTCACAAAGCTTGTCTCGCTATTAGGACTGGACTGGCAGATTTTGCTCTCTCTCCATTAGAACTGTCAGCTCTGTGGAATGACTCCCTTTAATCACCTCAAATATCATTTCACACGAGGAATTTCAATCCCCTCGAGTGTGACAGAGAAGACAAAGACACATCAAGTGAACATTCACAGGCTGGCAGCTGGGAACGTTCCACACAAGGAGCTGTTGCTTTCCAGAGAGAACGTGTAAGGATGTTTTGGTGTTAAACAGCTAAATGGGAATAGATGAAAAAACTGTGAATTTATAACCGTTAAATCACGTTTGAGTCTGACTGCTCCTATCAACAAAGCGTGAGTATCCCTGCTTTGATTCATGATGTGCTGTTGCATAAATAATGCATCCTTTGGTGATCCCCTTTCACGGAACAAATTAAAGAGTCAATTTTCGACTTCTCTGATATTTCAATGTCAAAACTATTTGCTGGGGAATTTGTTACAGTCAGTGCTCTCTGACCACTCACTGTAATAACCACATATCCACAGTGATGTTATCTGGAGGGATACTTTCTGTAAGTCTTTTTCTGAGATTTGTATCATGCTGTACCATTTCCAGTGTTTATTCTCACACAGGCACTACTTGGATTTCATGTTCTGCTTGCAATTGCTCTATTATTGACCTTTGACCCACACTCGGGGCAATAGTGGGGAGGTTGAGAAACTGGATGATGCAGTAGCTTTCCTCCAGAGGCTATCAGCTCCAACATACTCCTTATTGAAACAGCAGTAGGTGTGGAAAACTTACAACAGGCTTTTTCTGAGCTGGTCAAAGGAGAGGTTTCTGTGTAGAAAAGCCAGGAAATGATTCTTGGCTAACTGAGTGTTGAATTAAAACATTTCTTTTTCAGTTTGCACTGTGATTTCCAACATGAACTCTTTGTTCAAGACTCTTAACAAGTCAGAGTTCCTTTTACTGCATATCTGCATATATTACTACTTTGTGTGTGTGTGCATGACAAATTTAAAAAAAAAAAATCTTATACCTACATACAAAAAGAGACAAGTTATTATTTTCCAGTATCCTAAAATACAGTTTTACAGTAATGCCTGTAAAAACATTTCACTAGCTGGACCCACGTCCTCATTTTAGGTCTGGCAGCGTTTTTTAGTAGATAAAGGCGAATGGCTTAATCAAGAATTGAGCTGTGGTTTGGGGACATAGGGATCTCCCGGGCCTGGCAGATCCCCTAATGAGAAGTGAAAAGATTTAAATAAGGGGAGGGAAGGTGGGGCACAAAAACGTGAATGAACAGCTTGTAGAACTGGGGGGGGTCATATAGAGATGAGACAAGGAAGGAAGGGGCATGTTTAGGCATGGTCTTGCTCCTGAAATTAAGATAATTTAACTCCAATTAACACAGATTGTCATCTAATGGCTGTTAAAGGGTCCATTTGTGGTAATTACATTAACAGGAACAAAGGCAAAATGTGAAAAAGTCTTCTTGACCAAATATCAGCATATGTATATACTTGACAAAATAACCAAAGGATAGTTTACCTGTTTTGTTTTAACTAAATCCAGAAAACCACACATTTCCTTAATCTGCCAGCAGCCAGGGATTACTCACAGCTATTTTCAGCAGTAAGGCCTCTGCTACTACTGCCACGTGCAGTCATGTGAGACAAAGTTTTCACAACATTCAATGCAGTCACGTGAAAAACTAAGTACACCTCATTATTCAGTAGCTTTTTGAATTGCCTTAGTGGCACTAACTTGAAGTAATCGATTTACGTATGACTTCATCAGTCTCATGCATTGTTTTGTAGGAATCTTGGACCACTCTTCTTTACCACGTTGCTTCAGGTCATTGAGGCTTTATGCACAGCTCTCTTATAGTTTTGCCACAGTCTTTACCTACAATGTAAAGCACCTTGAGGATGCTTGTGTTGTGATTTGTCACAATGTAAATAAAATGGAACTGATTTGAAATTTGAATTTATCTGGTTTAGATCTAGACCAGGGGTCAGCAACCTTTCACACCCAAAGAGCCATTTGGACCCGGTTTCCACGCAAAAGAAAACACTGGGAGCCGCAAATACTTTTTGATATCTAAAATGAAGATAACACTGTATATATTGTTTTTTACCTTTATGCTTTGTGTGAACAACTAAGGTGTGTTCCTTATGAAATCCATGAAGTGCTACAGAGAAAGTTACAATTTATTTATGTAATTAACACATTTTGAACTCTTAAAAGAAATATAACAAAAGGAAAGCTGAACTAAAATGATCCATGTAGCAAACAAAAACTGTTGTGAGCCAACATATATTTTGCCTTTGGGCTTTTGGAGCCTTGCCCTGACTTTTAAAAAAAATAATTGGAAAAAAAACACTATGCTGCTAAAAAATTAAAAATAGATATTTGCAAAATTCTGCCTAAATATGTATTTTACCTGGTTAATGTGTGTGGCGGGGCGTGGTCTGCAGGGGAGACTACGCCTGAGCGGCACACGCAATCACACCTCGCCACCTTAATGTCTGTGCTATCTATGCTGTTGTTGGTATGTGTCGGGCTGTGAGCTGAAAAGTTACAGCTGGCTGAATGCACCAGCAACCGTTGTGATAAGTGGTCAATAAAGAGATGCTGAAAAGCATGTTCGTGCAAACATCGTCGGGTCTGCCGTGATATGTTTACAATGGGACTTCTGCTCCTGAACCTCTGCGCACAGCGTCTGCAAATCAGGGCTGTACGAAGTCACTTTCATCTTTACGCAGGACTGTAAGCTGTCATCTGTGAGGCGTGAACGATGTTTGTTTTAACATAGTTCACGGTGGAGCTGCTGACATTATGTGGATCTGAAGATCCATAATTGGCCTACCTGGGGTTGAAAGTAGCGATAAATGCACGGCGTTTCGGCAGGTACACCGCCTTCCGCGAGTGTGACGCTTATTTTGAGCGATGAAAAAATAATAAAATATAATTTTTTTAAGATATTTAAATATCACAATAATATTCCAATTTAGAAATACAAGTTAAAAAAGAACTAACATAAATAAAATACACTTCAGCTAAATACTTCTAATTTATTTTTTACCAAACCACGCTGAGCCGCACTATAAGGACTAAAGAGCCGCATGCGGCTCCGGAGCCGCAGGTTGCCAACCCCTGATCTAGACTTTGACTTGGTCATTGACACCCTTCATTTTTTTCTTTTTAAGCTATTCTGGAGTAAATGTGCTGCTCTGCTTAGGATCATTGCCTTGCATATCCCAATTTCAGCCACGCTTTAGGTATCCAACCAATGGTCTGAAATTTTAATCTAGAATACTTTGGTATACGGAAGATTTCACGGTCAATTCAATGACTGCGGGTCACTCAGGTCCGATGACTGCAAAAGAAGCCCAAATAATAGCCATCAGTATGGCTATGATTGTACTGTCTTAAACTTAACATGCTAACTGAGATCTGTAGAATCGGAGATGTAGCTCTTGGATGTTTTCTAATTTCTCTCAGCATTGCACAGTCTGACCTTTGGGGGGGATTTGCTTCAGTATCCATTCCTGGACTGCTGAATATTCCAGAGCAGCAACTGCCTAAAATTCTGTTTTCATAGAGGTCCTCACACTTGCTGATAATCAATAAATCAACTACATTTGATTAGCTACACCTGGCTAGTGCTTACTCTCTTAATTTCTATGGAAGCATTAATGACATGCTTAGTTTATCATGGGACAGCACAGAGTCCTGTGAAAACTTTCTTTTTCCAGTGACTGTAGGTAAAAACAAATGTAATAATCTGCCCAGTCACAGGAGTGGTGTAATGATATCTTTTTAGCATACCATTAAGTATTTGTCATGTCACGATTTACTGTAAGTCACTCATTTATTGCTGATATTAGCATCCAGTTTAAGATTAAACATGGTTCCTGTGCACAGCAGTTAATCCCGTGGCTCTTGTGATATCCTAGAACAGGGCTGCCCAATCCCAGTCCTCGAGAGCTACTATCCTGCAGCTTTTAGATGCATCCCTACTCCAACACAGCTGAATCAAATGAATGGCTTGTTATCAGGCCTTTGCCAAACACGATGGCATGCTGAAGAGGTAATCAAACCATTTGATTCAGCTGTGTTGGAGTAGGGATGCATCTAAAAGCTGCAGGACGGTAGCTCTCGAGGACCGGGATTGGGCACCCCTGTCCTAGAACTAAGGAACCACGGAGACCATGTTGACCTCGCAGTCACTTTTTTATTATTCTGAACTGGGGCAAGCGCCACACACACTGATACCACTCTCAAAAAACTGTTGCCCCCTGGTGGACAAATCCCTGCTACAACATAACATTCCTCCCCCCTTAAACTGAAACTACTGTGTAGTTTTAATCACTACATAAAATACCCATAAACAAAAACGTCACCTTTATGCAACAACCCCGTCCCTGGTCTTTACTGAAATTTCACCCCGTAATAATGAACCTTTAGTCCAACAGTTTTAGATAAAACTATAACAGTTCACCGTAATCTCCTTCTTCTCATTCTCAGTCACAGCACAAAGTTTCTCAGATGCTCAGGAGGTGTCTTGGTTCTTTGTGATCGCCATAACCCAGTGGCTGGTGACTCCTGTGAATCACTATTTTCCATGTGTGGCTTCACCACTAGTGTAACTTGCACCTCCATGTTTCTCTCATCATTTTCTCCTGCCTCAGCGCTGATGATTGGTGCTGCTTTTGTGGGCTCGCCCGGGTGGACTTCAGGCATTCCTACTGACAGGTACGGCTCCAGGTGGGCAAACAGCTGACCACTGTCCCATTGCCCAGCATCACCAAGTAGGAAACAGGCCCCGTCATCTCCTGTATAAGTC
>NW_024582732.1:594869-598691 GCF_018398535.1 Haplochromis burtoni
AGTTTCTGGTATATACTGTGTCTCCAATAACAAACATGCGCTCCTTGGCATGTCTATCATGATACAGTCTTTGGCTATCTTGTTTTGCTGTCACTTTCTGTTTCAAGTCAGGGTGTATGAGATCAAGAGTACACCTCAACTTCCGGCCCATCATCAACTCAGCGGGAGACTTCCCTGTTGTGGACTGTGGTGTGATTCTGTAACTAAACAGAGCCCTGTTTAACTTGGTTGCCAGTGTGTCTCCAGTACTCTTTTTCATGAGTTCTTTGAACGTTTGCACTGCTCTTTCTGCTAACCCATTGGAGGCGGGGTGATATGGAGCGGAGGTGACGTGAGTGATTCCTTCTTTGTCATGAACTCTTTAGTTTGTACACTTACGAAAAATGGGCCAGCATAATCAATATGTATTCTTCTCCATGGCTTCTCCGGCCACTCCCAGGGGTGTAGCAGTGCCTCTTGAGGCCTGTGTCTATGTTCTTGACATGTACTGCAGGACCTCACCTTGTCTTCAATGTCAGAATTGACATTTGCTCCTTTTTAATGCGCAGGCCCGCCTCCTCCAAGCGTTGCAGCACTCCATCCAGTGTCTGAAGATGTTCTTTGTCATTCTTTTCCGTCAGAATGATATCATCCAGTAGTGGTGCAACGGATCACGGTTGATCCGTAATCCTAACCGATCCCACTCCACGGTTTGGCACGCACGTGATCCGAAGATTCAAAAAAGAAGAAAAAAGTACGTGTATGGTGCGCGTGGTCAGTCTGTCAAGCGATAGCTATGATCAGCGCTAGCGGTCCAAGTGGAGGAGCAGAGGAGTTTGTGGTATTTAAGCAGCCCTTTGCTGCCCAATCCGACTGGGCTAAAACCATTACAAAAGCTATTAAGGTGTTTAGCTGCAGACGGGAGGCCGTATTCTGTTGTGCAAAACAAGGGGTTTAGACTAGTCAACGCATTAGTTATCTTTGCTGCAAACCCCTTCAGCGTCCCTAACACGTCCTTAAACACTGTTTCATGTCTGGCCAGTATCCGCTGTAAGGCCCCCCTGACCCATCAAACTAGTTCTAGCCCCTTCAACCACCACCATGTCCAGTTTCTTTTTACTGTCTCTGAATTCCACCTGCACGTGGGCTGCTCCCCACACGGGTACCTTGTGGCCTCTATATGTTCTCAGTTTGATTCCACACTTGCTTACTTTGGGTGCCTTACTGCCTTCAAAAAGCTTTTTAAATGTCTCCTTCGACTAGGGATGGGTAGCATTTAGGTTTTATCCAATACCAGTACAAAACCGGTACTTTTGAAACGGTGCCGACGCTTAAACGGTGCCCGAACCAGTGCTTAAAGGATGGAGAACACAAAATTGGTCCAAAAACCTCTCACCTTCAGCTGTTTTTTTGTAAAAAGATAACAATGTTAGCCTTTTCTGCAGCTATAGGGGATTTATGGTATCACTCTTGGCTGGAAGCAGTGCTTAAACAATGGAAAAACACAAACTTTGTCCAAAAACCTCTCATGTTTAGCTGTTTTCCACTTTTTCTTTGGTCATTTTAGCCTTTTTGGCCAGGGTGAAGGGAGTATCTGCCATCAAACAAGAAGACAGCCGCATGTAACTACGACAGTGTTTGCTAGTTCACCTTACATGCATTAATGTAATAACGTGGTTAGCCTACTCAACGTAAATTACACACGAACAACATTAAGCTACTCACGCAGAGAAGAACGGCTGCTGCTGCCATCATCATCCTCATCATTTCTGCTACACTGGCAGGGCTAGGGGCCAGGACTCTCCTCTTCGGGTTTTGGGGGATGTTGCTAACTCCGGGTCCGATAACAGGCACCACACCCGCAGTAGATGTGCTCGGTGTGAGGTCTCGCAGCAAGCTATCAAATACGGCGCATTTCTCGGCTTTTAACAAAATGCTATACATCGCCAGGTGTTTCATCAGATTCGAGGTGTTACCTCCTTTGCACAGTATCACCTTAAAGCACTTGTTGCAGGCTGCTGAGTTTGCATCTTTTGCTGTGAAGTACAGCCAGACTTTGACCGCTTTGCCTTGGGCATTTTTAATCTGTAGCTCTGCTCTAAAAGAACGTACGTACCTGGGCCCGCCTACTACGCTTGCAAAGGTAAAATGATTGGCTGGAATCCAAAGTGTATGACATCTCAGGGAAAAAAAAGCACCGAAATAAAGCACCGAAATGTGCGCTGCTTTTCGGTCTGGTTACTACCGTTTATGTCAGAACCGGTGCCATTACCGGTACCCATCTCTACCTTCGACATGATAGTGTAGCCACAGCCTGTGTCTACTTCAAATGTCACATTCTGTCCATTTACTTTTAGTTTCTGTCTGATGGGTTCCTCCCTTGGGATACTAATGTCCTCATGCACATTATACATAGTCACACTACTTGCCTTTATGTGGTGCATTTCAGCTCCTTCCTCCTCACTCTCCACATTCTCCTCTTCTAAGAAATGGGCTTGTTTACCTTGTCTGCCACGCCCTCCTTTTTGTTCCATTTTCATTCGGCAGACCCTTTTTATGTGTCCCACCTTTCCACAGTTGTGGCACTTTTCTAAAACACACCTGCAGTCCTTGGCCATATGATTTATCTCTCCACATCTGTAGCACTTCCTGACAACTTGTTGTGACGTCGAGCCGCAGTCCTCCATCTTGTTCACTGCTCCTAATCCTTTATTGAATCGGGACTGTTCCATCATGCTCTTCAAGTCCACAATGTCTCTATTAGCAGCCTCCATTGCTTGAGCAAACTTCAGTGCCTTTTCAAATGTTAGTGCATCCTCTGCTAACAATTTGTGCTGTATCCTGTCGTCGCTTATTCTGCATACTAAACGATCCCACAGCATCACCGTCAGGGACTCTCCAAAGTTAGACTCCTGTGCTAGCTTCCTCAGCCACGCCACATAATTGCCCAAACTTTCCTCCGGCCTCCTATTCCGTGTGTTAAACTTCCACCGCTACACAATTTCACTCGGTTTAGGGTGAAAATAATTGTTCAACAATCCGACCAACTCCCCCGGCTTGACTGGACTGAGTAGGTTCCTCATCAGGGCGTAGGTCTGTGCGCTCACGCAACTCAACAGCACCGCTCGCTTCTTCTCCTCCTCCTTAATATCATTCGCCACAAAGAAGTAATCCAAAATCTCACAATATTCCTCCCAGGATTGCAGCTGGCTGTCGAACGGCACCACCGAGCCCACTGTGATAGCCATTGTTCCTCACTGAGGGTTATGCTCCGCTTCCAACAGATGCCAGCGCCGCACAACTTGCTAACCTCACTTTACAAGCCACTTGTCACGGCTTAACTTCACAGCAACACCTGGCTTTTACACTCGTCGCCATATCTAATACCCTAGAACTAAGGAACCACGGAGACCATGTTGACCTCACAGTCACTTAATGTTAGCTATGTTATATTGCTGCCTCTGTTCGGTGGTGTCGAGCCAAATGGACTTTAACGTGTGTTTGAACGAGCTGACGGTTCACTCGTTAAGCTGAAAGAAAGATGCTTTAATCACAGGAGTCACACATGTGTCCACTGTACCATCTGGGAACTCTTCTTGTTGAGCACTCGTAATAACACAAACACTAAATCCTCTTTCTCTTGTGCTGTTTTGTAGCAGTGTCTACACCTGAGACACCTGTCTGTCTGTCCTGCACTCTCTCTCTTTCTTTCTCTCTGATTGTGTAATAAAAGTATGAACATGTATTTATAAGTTACACTTGTGTTTGAATCCTGCAGCTTATCACACATTTGATTTCCATGTGTGACAACTGCAAGTGTCCAGAGTGAGGACAGACTGAGGG
>NW_024582733.1:0-10820 GCF_018398535.1 Haplochromis burtoni
TTGAATTGAGTGCGAATCGAAGCGGGTGCTCTCCAATCATTAAAAGTAACAAAGTCATTGAACACATTTATACAGTTACCTTTACGTTTAGCAATCATATATCACAGATTTACAATTTTTTGTAGTACTATGCTAAAAAGCAACTACAGAGCGAAAGTCTGGGTCAAGCGCCGAGGCGACGGCAAGAACAAAGGAACCCTCGAAGCGTTAAAGCTAGCTTTGTAAGGGAATATAACGGTATGAAACATATAAGTATGAAACGAAAATGTTTTCTTTGTTTTCTTTGTTGATAGACTTTGTTTGCAGTGCAATTTATCTGTTGCCGGATTGTAAGATGAAAGTAGACACAATTTCGGGCTCCCACATTTTATCCGAAACTTTACATTAACAAGTTTTTTTGTTTTTTTTTACTGTTATTCAAATGCAACCGTGGAAATAACGAATAGAACAAAAGTCATTCATTCTTACCTTATACTAATCGTGGTGCAGGCCAGTGCAGTGCATGAACTGATGCCTTCTCCGGTCAATTCCGCTGAGAGTAAATCTAATGTCCCGCTCTACTGTACAAGACAATGGTTACCTGGAGGGATGTACCAATGTGATAGGGGTGCTGCGGAATAGTCCAAGTGGTAGTAGCTTTAATTTCCCGCTCAACCATAAATCTATGGTTTTTCAACGGGATTGTTGTCACCTTGTCAACTATAAATAGATCAACAATCAACGATGACAGAACAACAGTGAATCAATGTTATTTCAATGTCAGTGTAAGGTTTCATCAGTATTTCAATGTTGTTTCAACATTGGTTTTGTGTTGACATTTCAATCCTGACGATTCTGATGGTTCAGATGGAAAATCAACATCTGTTCAATGTCTCCTTGCTATCTGGGTTGTGTGTGTATATGGATAATAGCAAACACTGAAATACATTTTTTGTATGCAGCAATGAATTTTGTTCACTCAAATTTAGATTTTCCTTGCTCAGGAATAAATTTCTCCTCAAAATGCAACACTTGTACTCGCAATTTCTTTTTACGTGTGCTCAATTTTTTTTTAATGTGCGCTCAGAATAGTGACACAAAAATAATGCCATAGTCTTTGACCTCTGTGTCCCCCCCTGTGCGTTTGTGTTTGTGTGTGCATGTGTGTCCTTGTGTCTGTTTCCCTTTTCTGTTTTCATGTTTCTCTTCTTTCATTCCATGTTCCCCCGACTATGGATTCTTTAGGTAACATATTGGTAACATATTTAAAATAAAATACATGTACAAAAAATAAGTAAAATCGTTTTGGGTTTTTTGTAAAAACATTGCTTTTATTTGTTTGTATAATTAATTGGGTTAAGACTTTTATACAAATTTTTAGCCACAAAATTGCGTGTTATCTGGCGAACATGTTTTGTCCTTTATCTAAAGAATCAGTAGCTTCTCACACACACAGCCGTTTTTATTAATTTATTTGTTTAACTGTGAACTTGTGTCGCAGTTCGTCTTCCATACCGGGAAGCTCGTCACACCAGGCTGTAACTTTCACTTTTGATTTGGAGCTGTTTGCCGCACAACAGGGGCACTTTGTTTTTTCTGACTTCGACAGAAAAGAGGCAGTGCAGCCACAGCTGGCTGATTTTTGGATCGTAGCTACTAAGTGAAGTTTTCATATCTGTTTCTTTTCTGTCAATCAGATCATGGCTGAGGTCTTCGGCAGTCGATCGCTAAATGATAAGGTGAGTAATAATCTGTTCGTCTGTTTGCTTGTTTTAGCCCGTCTAAGAAGAAACGAGTGCTACACAGTTAACGATGTCTTTCTTTCTTGGCAGAAGGAAGGAGGCCTGGATAAAGACGGTGAACTAAAGGAGGCCAGGCGAGAGTTGGAGGAATGGAAGGTAGGCCGGAACTAATGCTGAACTACATTTTCCATTTTCAGGTGTGAAGTCGCGCAACGTTTTAGTTCAATAGTAAAATAAGTTCACGACCGTCAGAATAAATTTATGAGAAAACGCAGAGAGCTGACAACTGCTCAGCCGGAAGTGTCTTCATCCTCCGTTTATAGAAGAAGGTGGTTTGTTTACTGAGTACTGTGAGTGATCTGAGTGATTTAAATAGTAATTACAGTTCTCAGATCTCTTATTTAAGTCGAGATGCAATCCTGCATCGTGAATGCAAGTCCGGAACTAAGTATGTTCTACAAATAAACGTACTAGACTGAAAAGCCTGAGAGAATCTATCTAAATGCCCATATTATAATAGATGTCATTATTTCCATTGATATACATTTATTAGCATTGAGACATCATTGGATACATTTTATTTACGCATTTGAGCTTAAAGTTAAATGGTTACTTATATTTGGTTGCACAGAAGATGCAGTTTGCAGTAAACAGGGAGAAACCATAAAGCAGCTCATTTCATCAAGTGAAAGTCAGACGGAACGGGCTCAGGCAACATTCCATAGGGTGTAGCTGTAGGTCTATATTTGCTCAACTAAAAACTATTTTGATGGCTCACACTTTAGCAAACGAGGGACAGGTGAAGTGAGCACAACCAAAAATGAATAAACACTGTTTTAGTCTTTTGTTTGGGGGAAAGATTGGTCATAGTTTGTGAAGGGCAGAACCATTATCTTGTGAAACCTACACAATTGCAATGATCAGTACAGATTTTGATTAGTGATTGCTCAGGAACCTGTTTATATAGAAATAAATAAAGGTACATAAGGTTAATGTCAACTAAAATACAGGCATACAACACCAGGGGGATGCAGCAAGAATACCGAGTTTCATCAGTGAGTCAAGTGCACAACATTGTTTAGGATTTCTCTTTTAAATTTATATCAAATTTATATAAATGCTTCAGTTCTTCCATTTTTTCCTCATAAAGACAAAAACTAAGTAAAGCTTTGTTTCTCTTCCAGTTCTGTACTTTTCTTACTTATCAGCAGTGGTATTATATCATTCAGAATGACTTGAGTATATTTGGCCATGTTTAAATATCTGTCAGTGAGAGAATAATTTTATTTGAGCAGCTTGTAGTCTCTTTGTAGACTGCCCACAGCTCCAGTTGTATTCTCTCTGAACACCACCTATTGCTCTTAAAGGCTAGATTCGAAAAAGCGGATGATGTGAAAGCCAGGCTGATACTGGAAAAGCTGACGGAAGATGATGCCAAGACAAATGCACAGCAGGAGATGAACGCTTGTGTCAAAAACCAACAGAAGATCCAGGATGAATTTAATGAAAGCATGAGAACAGTTCAGGTACACTTATTGTCATCTGTGTAACATCTACACTACACTCAGAGAAACTGAGAGTACATAACTCTCACCAAATATTCCACTTTATTCTTTTCCATAGGATGAAATCCAGAAGCTGACTAGATACAATCAAGATTTGCTGGAGAAACTGAAGAGATGTCAGGATGAACTGGAGGCTAAGAAGACAGAGTCCCGCAAGTTAAAGCAGAAATTCAAGGTAAAAACCAGGAACACTTTCAGATCTGTCCATCTGCTCACATTTACGTACACTAATCACGGGCATTAATGTGATGGTAATTATGGGATTTCCACACATTATAAATACATCACCAAACATATCCAGATGTCTCTTAGCAAGTTGCATGTTGATGAGTTATTTTGAGATGGCAGCAAATTTACACTGTTATACAGGCTGTATAACATAACCTAACTGTTACATTGTATCAAAGTGTCATATCTTCAGTGTTGTCCCATGAAACTATATTACAAAATATTTACATAAATGTGAGGGGTGTACTCACTTTTGTGAGATACTGCATAGACGTACAGGCTCGTATATATTCTTTTGAGTGTGTGTGGATTCAATTCAAATTTGTGCATCCAATCCCTGTTTTTAAAATTCCTTCAAGAGCTATGCTCTACAGTCATTCCACCCTGTGAAAGGCAGTTCACGGCCCCAAATAAAACTGTGACATTCATGTTCCTGATCAGCGGACACAAATGCCTGACCACAGCTGTATACACATTGAAACAGATAACGGCCTGTAACTCTGTATTGTCCCATCTGTCCAGATCTACGCCCAGATCCCAGACACAGAGGTGAAATTTATTTCTCCGAATAAAGAGACAAGGGAAGAGGGTGACGAGGACAGTCAGCCAATCAGAGGAGTGTTTACCATCAGCCAGAGAGCTGCTGTGCTTCTGCAGGGAGGACAGGCTCTCATCACCTTTGAGGAGGAGAAAGGTAGACGTCATTTGACTTCAGTACTCTATATGGTTCATTCTTACTTATGTTAATGTTAATAAAACCAAAAATAAGGAGTCCTCATGGTTTTCCATGCTTTGCTGTGTAAGATATTTATACAATGACAGTTTGCACTGTCACTTGGAAAAAGACACATACAAGACAGTTAAATGCTCAAGTGAAAAAACAGCATTTCAATTTCAGATATTAAATATGAAATTATGATTTCTTATTTTTAATATCACCTGAAAAAAGAAATTTAAATGAAGACAGACAGACGCGTTTTTTGGAGGTGTGGTCGTAAACTTTGGATCAGCTGTAAAACAGCCTGTTTCACTTTAAGCGTTATTTTCAGTACATTTCATGCTCAAGAAAATGTTTTGTCTCATTCCCATGGCTTCTTGTGGCATGCTGTAGCTCTAATTGGAACCTTGTGAAGATCCAACCATGCAAATTATGATTTTTATGCCATTTTCCAAGTGGTCTTAAACGTTTGATTGGGACCGTATCTGAAACTGCCACACGAATGTTCATCTCTTTAGTTTAACGTACATCATGTCAGCATAAAAAGATCAGATCAAAAATCTCTGCAACAACAGCTATAATAAAATCAAACACTTGAGAGACAAGAATAAAGAGACAATGTCAGCCTATCATAGTGTGTCTATACTACACCTAGACAGATTATTCTGTGATCAACCTGCTTAGCATGTCAAAATGAACCCGATCATGACTCAGACCTTACAACATGGAGTTCTCAGTACAACTGCAAATGATACACATCTTTTTGTCATATTCTTGGTGTGCAGTGGCTCGCCAGATCCTGAAAATTGCCAAGTGCTCTGTGTCCTGTGAGAACAGCAGTTTGGACGTGAAGCCGAGAAGAATCACCATGGATCCTGCTGTGAAGTTTGAGGTAGATGCTGCAACAGTATCATCGGGTTTTTTATGCTTCAGTTAGAAAATGAAGCCTCATGTTTCAAAATGAAAAAGCAACTAGAGCCTTATTTTTTATATTGACTGTGTCTCTAGTTTCCTGTCTATAGTTTGTACAGTTGTAACACTGTCAGGTCATTCAAATCTGTCCACAGAGTAGGAGTGAGACAGTACACCTCTCCAGGGTTACTTATTGCTGTGATGACACACAGAGAATACTTTCCTAAAAATACTTCTTAACTAAAGCCAAAGTTTTTTGGCTTTAGTTAAGACCCTAACAATACAGAACTAGATCCATCCTGAGTCATTCCCATGGAAAATATGGCCTTCTGTGTGTGTGTGTGTGTGTGCAGCAGGGTCAGAATTAACAAATTAAAACAGGAAGTAACTAAACAAGGAACACAGGAACGTAAACTTGACACGGAGAACACAAAAGAGCAGGAAAAATGACCTCCTGGGACAAACAACAACTAGAACTACAACCTAATATCCAGAAAATGGAAAATGAAGCTGGAATATGAAAACCTAAGTGACAACATAAAGAACATACTATACAGTAAATATAATAATTAATAAAACAAAAATAATAAACTCAAAGCATGAGGTCAGCAAACAGATATATAGGACCGCTTTCTTCCACTTATAATTTTTTTATATTTATATATATATAATTTTAAAATCCTCACAAACCCTTGAATAATCAGGCCCCAACTTATCTTAAAGACCTCATAGTACCATATACCAAAGTACCTCACTTTGCTCTCAGTCTGCTGGTGTACTTGTAGTTCCTAGGACATTTAAAAGGAGAATGGGAGGCAGAGCCTTCAGCTCCCACTTTGGATTTGTGAGACAGACACTATCTCTACTTTTAAGATTAGGCTTAAAACTTTCCTTTTGGATAAAGCATATCGTTAGGGCTGGACCAGGTGACCCTGACTCCTACTTTAGTTATGCTGCAATAGGTGTAGACTGCTGGGGGACTATGTTACACTGAGTGTTGTTTTGTAATGATCAACACCCTGTAAACAGTGTGTGTTCACACCGATGTAGGTCCACCTTGACGTTTCCAGAAAGGAGCTGAAAGTTTCCAACGTCCCTGATGTCATGCCAGAAGAGAGAATGAAAGACCGACTGGAAATTAGTTTTTCCAGGCCCAGTAGAGGAGGAGGAGAGGTGGAGAAAGTGGAGTATGACAAGAACACTGGGACTGGGTGTGTCACATTTCTCCAACCTGGAGGTAAAACTCTATGAGATAATTGTGCGACATTACACATTATTCTTAGTTAGTTGTTCTAAGTTATTCTGTATCATTACAATAGTTGTAGCCAAGCTAAGTATGTTAATGCTCAAATGTATGTGCATTTGTGTGCAGTTACTGAGAGCCTTGTCCTGAGGGGAAGGTACGACGTCGAGCTGGACACTGAGGTGAAGGTGAAGGTTGGACCTATTTACGAATACCAGCTGCGCAGATTTCAGGTAAGTTACAGCACTGAGACTAAAAGCACTTTGTTAACTTAGTTAAAAGCACAATTTATCACTTGTACAAAATTTAACTGGACAGGCTGCCAGTCTGTTGCAGGACTAACACAGAGACACAGGCAACATTCATGCTCACATTTTAGACTTGGAGTCTCTTTGGAGTCACCAGTGCATGCCTTTGGACTGTTGGAGCACACAAGGGCCCACGCAGAGAGGCCCCACACTGGCAGTTTACCTTTAATTCCCAAGCTGACGCTTTCAAACCTTTTTATTTTTCAAAATACAAAATATAAAAATATATATATTTATGACTCAGAAAACTATACTTACCAAACCCCACATACCTTTAAAGGTCATGCTACTAAGGGAAATCACTAACTCAATTAACAAAATAGCCATTGCTGCTGGATAATTCCTTTCTTTTACTTAGCCTAGTCGTCAGAATCCACAACGTGTCATGAAACTAATTTGTTAAAATTTCACCAACAGAGACATATGGAGAAATTTTTCCTGTTTATTTTAATATTAACATTAACCAATAAAACCTCTACATTTAGGGAGGCTGTGTCTTTTTGCAATTATGTAAATGCATCCATGCAAGTTTAATGAAAGATAGTTATTTCACTTTAGCACTAAAAATGCTTAACTGGTATAAAACTTTGCATTCAGTTGCCTTCAGATTAACAGAAACAAGAATACTTCTAGAAAAAATAGTTATATTTTACTTCAAGCTATCTTGGTATTTGTTTTTTGAGGATTTTTAAGTTGTATTGAGAGCTGATGGGGTGTTACGCACACCACAGGTGCGACTACCAAGTTTAAATCTTAGTGACCGAGACATCAAGTCAAGGTCAGAGATCAAGTTTTCTGAAATGCCATAACTTGAGAACAGGGTGGCGTAGGATTTTGAAATTGATACTATGGGTGTGTCAACTATGACAGTGAGGACTAACACTGGCAGTTGCAAGTCTTCTTTAAATTTAAAAGCCTTTTTTTGTTACATAGTCATTGTGTATTATGACTTAAAACATTCATAATACATAATTATTATGGCTATAGTAAAATAATTATTCTCTGACAAAAATATGTAATTATTTCACAACTTGTAACAAACATATAATTATAGAAATATTATATTATAACATGTAAGTGTCAGTATTTGCATTTTTAAATTTTTTTGCAATTACTAAGTCTGTAGAAAAACAGTGTTAGCGGGCTTTCTTATGTGTTCAAATACTCACGCGCCTACATGAATAAGTCTTAACGACACCCCCCACCCCCACACACAAGTTGTTCTAAAACTTGTGTGTGTTGTTGTAAAAGTTGTTAAAAGTTTGCAGAGCAAAGCAAATTTTTATGATTTATTTCAGACCTTTTGCGGCTGTCCGAAGCGAACCATCCTCCTGGATGACATTCAGGACATGGTTGATGAGGAAGACCTCCAGGACCATCTGGAAATCCATTTTCAGAAGCCCAGCAACAGTGGTGGTGAAATAGAGAGCATCAAGTACATCGCTAAACCGAAAGTCCTGCAGGCCTTTCTCTGTGAGAGCACAGAGGAGAAGGACGACAGTCTGTGAACCACCATGAACTGTCCATATAGGACATGTAAGACAAGCTCCACCTGTATTAAAGTATATTTCTAATCATTTCCAAACGTCTTGCTCAACCTGAAGTGATACATTGTAGAGATTTCATTTATTTGCTCTCCTGCTGGGTTAATCGGGACGATACTTTATCTCTGTGCATTTAATACATTTGATTACAATCTTCCATGTGGTAAAGTTGGGGGTGTTTGAGTTATGTTAAAAGATAAATCCAAGAAATTCTGAATATCACTTGAAAAAGAACCTGTGTGATATTTTATGCAGTCAGTCAGTAAAATTAATGACAACCTACACAAAGACAGTACTGCTTATAAGAACATGTAAACACTGGGATGGGTAGTAGGCTGATAGTAGGCTGAAAGCCTCACATCTCATTATCTAATCACTTATTTTAGTCAGAGAATTGTATTTCCTTTAGTTAATGTAACTAACTGTAAATCTGGGATGTCAGAAGACAAACGTGTAATGTGCTGGATGACATGATATTTTCTGTTGGTAAATTACCACTTGAGAGGTGAGAACTGCAGTTTTATTACAGCTATCTCTGAGCTAGTTGCTTGCCCTTTTTAGCTCTATAAACCTGCAAAGGAAGCTTTCAGACACACTGTCATCCTGTGTAAAAAGAAAATCCTCGCAATTTGAACTAGTGCCTCAACTGTCTTCTATGCTGTACTTAATAAAGTTAATGAATCCTGAAACAGTAACATAAGTTATATTTGTTATGTTGTGGCAGCTGCATTGGTAACCACAGTGTTAGCACTGCTCCCAGAGTCACGTGTTGCTTTATTGTGGCTCCTGGCTGGGCAGCATGATCATTAGCACAGTATTAGTTGTTGCCTCACACCACTGTTCCCTCTGTAAATGGTAAATGGACCGCTTCTCATATAGCGCTTTAACTGACCACTCAAAGTCATTCACCCATTCATACAAGAACGTCTTTCTAAGCTCTTTCCAACATTCATGCACATTTATATTCCAGTGGATGCCTTGGAAGCAACTTGGGGTTAGTATCTTGTCCATGGATATCTGACATGCAGACCAACCTTCTTATTAGTAGGCTTCTGTCTTCCTCCCACATTCCAAGATCGTGCATGGACTAGGTTCATTGTGAGTAAATGTTCATTTTATTCATATATCACATTTCATTACACATAAACTCATAAAACCTCGTGTAGGTCTACGATGACTCAAACAAAAGAAAACAGTAAACTGTGCAGAAAAACAGAATCAACTTTCTGGGAACCTTTCATAACATTTTTATTAGAAACTACTGTCCCCAAAGTTATATGGTCATATACTTTGAACCCAGAAACAGGGTAACTATGTGCGAATGCTGTTTGTTGATTACAGTTCAGCGTTTAACACGATAGTGCCCTGCAGACTGTTCACAAAGCTCAGGGATCTGGGACTCAACAGCCGTCTGTGTGTGTGGGTGTTGGACTTCCTCACTGGCAGAACTCAGGTGGTGAGGGTGGGTAGATGCGTCTCTAACAGCATCACCATCAACACACAACACAGGAGCACCACAGGGGTGTGTCCTCTCGCCACTGCTCCCCCCCCCAACTTCAGGACATTTACGCCAGGAGGTGCTGGACTAGAGCAGCGCAGATACTGAAGGACCCGTCCCATCCTGGCAACTAACTGCTCCAACTTCTGCAATCAGGCAGAAGGTTCCACACCATCCAGGCAAGGACAGAGAGGCTCAAGAGGAGCTTTTATCCTCAGGCCATCCGTGTGTTGAATCATGCCCCTCTCTTTTTTGCACAGTCGAGGAGTGTATCAGGTCCCATTACACTGCGTGTTATATCTGTATAACCATGCATGTGACAAATAAAGAACCTTGAATCTTGAAATATTTGGAAATTGACATACTTAGCCCTTGTCACCCAGTAACAGCTGGGACTGGCTCAAATAAGCCCAGGCTCTAGGAATATTTAGAGGTGGATTTCGAGCAACAGCTATACAGCTATGAAAGCCATTAGGAATCACGAGAATTTAACTTCTGATTGTTTACCAGAGGAGAGCAGTGGATGAGGTAGTGATCCACTAGAGAAGGAGTTGGTTAACGAAAAGGAAAATGGTTGGAATACAGTGAACAGTAGTAAGAAATGTTGGAGACATACAGCGGCTTGCAAAAGTATTCGGCCCCCTTGAACTTTTCCACATTTTGTCACATTACAGCCACAAACATGAATCAATTTTATTGGAATTCCACGTGAAAGACCAACACAAAGTGGTGCACACGTGAGAAGTGGAACGAAAATCATACATGATTCCAAACATTTTTTACAAATACTTTTACTTTGTAGAGCCAGCTTTTGCTGCAGTTCCAGCTGCCAGTCTTTTAGGGTCTGTCTCTACCAGCTTTGCACATCTAGAGACTGAAATCTTTGCCCATTCTTCTTTGCAAAACAGCTCCAGCTCAGTCAGATTAGATGGACAGCGTTTGTGAACAGCAGTTTTCAGATCTTGCCACAGATTCTCGATTGGATTTAGACACCAGACAAGTCAAGGATAAAGATATTAATGTGCTGTGTTAGTTTTCTGCCACACATAGCGTTTTGCATGTTGGTCTCATCTGACCAGAGCA
>NW_024582733.1:16606-24268 GCF_018398535.1 Haplochromis burtoni
TTTTTTTGCTACTTTGGGGGAAATTTTTATACTTGACATTCTGTTAAAACCTGTTGTAATACTGTGTTGTTTACAAATTTATTTTACAAGGCTTAACATCACTAAAGTATTTTTAAAAGCCACACAACTGTGTTTGTCTGGTTTCTCTGCCATTCGTGTACCAGAGCTCTAAGAGTCGTTCTCAGTCTTCTGATACTAGCCCAAATTACTTATTACCTTGGTGATTATCCATCGGTACTTTATGTAACTCCACGTAAGTGCTACACATGTCACTGGAGGTGGACACGAGTATGGTAAATGTGAAAAAGAGCAAAGTTAAAGTGGTGCAATTGCGGAGGTGAGCATATCTCAGCTTTTCGTGGTTATGAGGCAAGTAAAAGGGCAGCAGAGATCCAGAGTAAAATCCATTGATGGCATGCAGAAGCAGAAAAGAAGCTTTGGTTATGAACAAAAATGATTTTGTGCTATTTATGGAGGCTGTAATAAACTGCACCACTCAAACAGACAAGAAAACTGAAAAAATCCAAATAATTGTGAAGACTACAGACAAACACCTGGGAATCACGGGTCTGTGTGGGAGACAGCTCAGGAAATGCTGAGTGGTAGAAATCCTAGCTCACAGCCAGGAGGAGGCAGTTCATTGTGGTCCTAAATATTCTGCAGTGGGATGCTTGAAGTCTTATTGCTAATGGGCAGGAACTAAAACAGTATCTCATCTGCAAAGAAAACCATGTGTAATATGGAAACATGGATAAAAGCAGAGTGGTACTTTGTTTATAAATGAATATACAGCTATGAGGAATGATACAAAAGAAGGTGGTGGCCACATTTGTGTGAACTGGAATATGATATAGATTAGTCAGTGTAAATATAGAGCACAAGACAATCACAGTTAAGGTTTGGATGGAGGAAGATGAGGCAGTAATTATCAACTACTATAAATTATGTAAAAGGATCACTGGGGACATATTAAACACTATAGGTGTTTAATATGTAGGTGTAGGGTGTAGGTGTTCCCTACACCCCACACATGGGTGTAGGAAAAATAATATGTTGTGGGGATTTTAATGCACTTTCTGGGGAAGCAGATGCACAGATGAAAATGATTCATGCACTGAGGATTCAAATCCTTTGAATTTGGCAGAAGCACTGGGATATCAGCGATACAGGAATTGATTTCTGCAACATTCAGATACATTTCGGTCATGGTCACAAAATAGTGAAATAACAATTACCCATCTCAGGATAGGTCATACAGGTCTTAATAAAACACTACAGCTAATAGGCAAGCACCCAATGGGATTGTGTGCCCACTGCAAAAAAATGGAATCTGCTCAGCATGTACTGTTAGTATGCTGGGCTTGTGTCCTGGACAGGAAGACGTTAATAGGAGGAGCTGAAGATTCATTCTACTGTAGAAACCCTGCTTGGAAAGGCACTGTCTCAAATCTATGGCCAACTGTTGAAAGTTGTGATAAGAAAGGGTTCAATACTGCAGATTGTTTTTTTTAATTTATTCCCAATATTCCAAGTTCCTGATTCACACTCCTGTCCAGGAGGGGGCGGTAATGCACCTCTAAGCTCATTTGAAACTAAAACGAAGAAGCCCCCCCCCTTTCCCCGAGGTCAAAGCCAGAAATGTTGTTAGAGTGAGTTGCCCGCGTTCATTTGGACAGTGTCTTCATGTTTTCAAAGGTCGACTGTTTTTCTACGATTTTGTGGAAGTATAAATAGAAACAAACTAACGCAGTCATCTGGTTTGGACTTGTTAAAATCCTGTAAGTTATGTTCTGCTCTTGTTAGCTTATCAGCAGATAGCGTTTCTTACTAAAATGTATCGGTTGTCATACCGCTGTGAGGATAAACCGTGTGAAACGTGCTATTACACTCACTAGAAGTTCCCAGATGTATCTAAAGCCGAAAGATTACAGTAGTTAACTGGTTTTACTTTAACTGGTTAGATTTGTTTACACATTCTATCCGCAGATTCGTCATATTTACCGATTGGTCGCCTCTGTGTGCAAATCTGTCTCGGAGTTTGACAAGATTAAAGGACTCTCTCCATCTCCAGCTGGTGCAAATGCAGATTTCAATATTATCAATATTATCTGCTGACAACAATGAGATTATTTTAATTTATAAAACAGCTTCCGCTTGATGTCGTACCTCCGTGTTTCAAATCATGAGCTGACATTTTGCCCTCGACACACTCCTGAATAGTTCGACGATGTGTCGAGTTCACCTGCACACACCTGTTCGCTCCGTCAGCTGCTGGTTTAGGAAACACGCCCACGTTTAACATCGGGAGCTTTCTGCTCAGTATAACGAAACATCACAAAGAATAAAACCATCTTTGTGAAGTAGCTGTAGTGGGATCAACCTTTTATCTATAAATAGCTAAAATAGCTTTTATTCTCCTAATCAAAATCCCGGTGCCTTGAACTCTTGCAGATTTCTTTTTTAATTTGTAAAATAATGCTAATGTTTGTTTCCCCATACATCACCTGGCATAAGTTGTTTTTCACCATAACCATCGGCTATCCTAGGCTATCAACAGTGTGTTTCTCAAACCACGATTGCTTCTTAAGATGCTTACATCCAGCTATTTGAGCAGATCAGTGGCAGAGCTATGCTATTGACGTACATTGATACCAATCCAGTCAGTGGATTTCCATCCATCCAGGGCCAAGTCGTGGGGGCAGCAGTCCACTTAGCTATGCAAACATGCCTCATCTTTGATTAGGATTGCTGGACTTCAGAGTGGCTTATATGATTCATACATAACTTCCTTAATTCTGATTCAAAAAGAATAGATGAGATTTAAGAGGAGTGAAGCAGACTGAGCAGCGGATCAGTCAGGATGGTGTGGTAGTCGTACAGCGTTTCTTCTGTGATGAATGTGTTTGGAAATGTTTCCTGATGACACAATCTTGGACTCTTACAGAGACTTCACTGGATACTGCAGATAATCAGAAGCACGCTAGGATGACCAGTGTAAGTTTGTCAAACAACAGTTTGTAATATTCTCATCTTATTCTGATGTTAATGCTCTGCAGTGATCACCATCACAGAGCACCACTGTAAACACTGAATAACGTGAAATATTTCTTTCTATTTTAAATTTATTGCATAGTTCTCACATTTATGTTTTAGATACAAACATTTGTAATATTATACGAAGATAACCCGAGTAAATACAAAATGTAATTGGGGTATTTTTTTTTTTTCAACCTGCTGGATAGACGAGTATGTGAATGTGATAACCAGAGAACGAGGTGATGTAGGGAGCTTCAGTTTGATGCCAGACCACCTGTTTGTTTTTGAATAAACTTATTAACTGGTTGGACTGTTCGCAATAAACGGCCATTAATGTTTGACATTCCTGTAGAGACACTTTGGATAATTATTTTAACTTGGCAACTTTAGAGGGTATTTCAGTATGAATGGCCTGTTTAACATCACGCCACAGCATCTTCAGATTAAAGTCTGAACTTTGTCTGAGCACTTCAGTTTTTTTTTGTTTTTTTTTATTCATTTATTAAAATGGGAATTTTTCACATCACTGTCCTGCTGCATAACCCAAGTGTGCTTGAGCTACAGGGTACAAACGTATGGCTGGACTTCAGGATTGTAGGATTTTCTGGTTGAGAGCAAAATTCATGTATCCATCAATTAACACTACCACCACGTTTGACTGTTGATATGTTTTTTTTTCTGTTCTCTATATGTAATGAGACCTTCCAAAAGGTTACATTTCTGCCTTGGGACCCTCATGTCATTTTAGCCGAGTCTCTTTTTGTCATTGTTGAAACTCTGACCTGAGGCAGATGAAGCTTGCAGTTCCTGGATGAGTCATTGATCACTCCTGGAAAAACTTTGTTAGAATCCCAAAACCTTTGTATCACTTTCCAAACTGACAGATGACAAGATGAAGCTGTAAACCAGGGGTCTCAAACTCCAGTCCTCGAGGGCCGGTGTCCTGCAACCTTTCCATGTGTCCCTGTTGCAACACACCTGAATGCAATTAGTAGGTCATTAGCAAGAGTATAGAACTGAAGTTGCTGAAGTGGCAACCTCTAACCCTACTCAAGTAAATGTAAGGAAAATACACTTTTAACAGTACATTTATTGCACCATGTTCATTCACTCATGAACTGCTGTAACATGAATGAAATGGCTGAATTGCCACCTCAGCATGCAGTCAGGTTGCTTGCTAATGATCTACTAATTGTATTCAGGTGTGTTGCGTCAGGGACACATGCAAAAGTTGCAGGACACCGGCCCTCGAGGACCGGAGCTCGAGGCCCCTGGTGTAAACCTTTGACCATGTAGACCAGGGGTGTCGAACTCCAGGCCTCGAGGGCCGGTGTCCTGCAGGTTTTAGATCTCACACTGGGTCAACACACCTGAATCAAATGATCAGTTCATTACCAGGCCTCTGGAGAACTTCAAGAGATATTGAGGAGGTCATTTAGCCATTTGAATCAGCTGTGTTGGATCAAGGACACATTTAAAACCTGCAGGACACCGGCCCTCGAGGCCTGGAGTTTGACACCTGTGATGTAGACCTTTGGTGGTGTTTCAGGTGTCTGAGTTCAGCATTATTATTGTTATTATTAGTACCTGAGAGACTGCCATTTACAGTTGTACTGTTTGTTTGCATGTGCAGGTGCTTTGCAGCAGAAGCAGGTTGGTAAGTTACCTTCCAGGGCTCCATGTGTTGGTGCATCGTGTGGCTGGAGGTAGAGCCTTCTCTGCTGCTGATTCTTCAGGCTTAAATAAGCCCGCTTTGGCCACTTCTCCCTCTGCTAAAGGTATGGCCTTATTTTAAGTTTATACATTTGAACATTAATTAACTACAACATGTTTTTCTAGTCAGTAATTTAATCTAATGCATCTTATGTATAGATGAGGTATTAGGTATAGACCTAATAACACAAAATAAATTGAGATATACGGAGGTTGACACAGAGTCGTTACCTCGGACTCTGATGAAGTGATATTGGGTTGACCAAAATTTGTAATTTCTTATTTCTTTGTGTAAACTCAGTTTGTGTGCATGCTACTTTTCTTTGTTATGTTGTGCTTAAGGACTGCAGACACTACGGCCTGATGACACAATGGTGCCGTTCGGGCCCCAGGACCAGCGCTTCCCGCTGCCCGGTAATGTGGGCTTTGACTGCCAGCTGGAAGGATTGACAGAGCAACAGAGGAGCCTGACAGACAAAATGCTACCAGATGTGTTGTCTGCTCCATCCTGCTATCAGAAGCATGAGTGGCTTCTAGCCCAGTCTGTTAGAGAGCTCTCTGTAAGTCCAATGAGAACCTTATGAATGTTTTTAATAATCAAAACAAATATGGACCAAACTATGCTGTGTTATTACTACTAATGTTAATCTTGCTACAAATTTCACAAACACTGGTGCAATTAAATAAATGTCAGGAATTTTATGTTGAAGTATGTATAGATTATCAATGAATAATCATATGCAGGGATAGCTCAGTAGGTAGAGTGGTTGCCACATGATTGGAAGGCTACCCTGAGGTACCCCTACGTCCCTACACACTGCTCCTCGGTGGCTGCCCACTGCTTCACTGGCTGAATGGGTTAAATGCAGAGGAGTCATTTCCCCACACGGACTAACACAAGCACGTACACATGTTTAAGATAAAATGATGTGTGAAATTTTTTTATGCATTTTTAATCAGTCAAAAATGAACTTTTCATTGGAGTGTGGTGTGGACTTAGTGGTGCTAACAAGTGTAAAAAATGTAACGCTAGCCAATCGTGGGTGTGACATGATTCATGTAGCCAGACCTCCAGCATCGGTCTGAATATTTTAGAATGAAGAGACATTAAAACAGTGTATGCTGAAACTATATCCAGGTTTTGTATCGTTGCCGTTGTTGCTCATACGCTGAGAGTGGTGACATTCGCTTTTCTGACAGCTGTGTGTTTCTTTCTTAGAACAAGGGCAATCCTGCGTCCTCTGGCAAAGTCAGCACAGCTGAACAGTACTTTGACAACTTGAGAGTAGAGTGTGCCACACAGGCGTGTCCTGAACTCTTAAAGAAAGGTACATCGCTGTAACTGCATCCTTCATACATTTATTTTTCAGCCTTGCATAACTTTGAAATTGCTTGTATTTCTCATGAGAAGCGGTGTTCCTGTCTAATGCAAGTGTTTCCTAATTATAAACAGATTTCCAGTCAATGTTTCCTGAAGCTCCATCCTGTGGTATGATGGTTGTCACGGTTACCCAGAAGACGCAGAACGATATGGCGTCATGGTCTGCTGAGGTGGAAGATGAGAGAGAGCAGATGCTTGACAAGGTTAAATGCTAAGCTGAGCTGTTTTACATATCTTACACTATAATAAGACATCACAGGGTTTCTCCCTACATTATCACAGCAAGTACTCAGAATAAATAAATGTAAGTGTTATTTTAGAAACCTTTTACAACAGCTAAGCACTGCAAATATTAGAGGTCTGTAAAAGAAACACTGATGATGAGCTGAAGAGTTTATTAGAAAAGCTGTCCACCTCTGGAGAACTACAGAAACTGTGCATTATATGAGATGTTACTAATGTTAAAAACGGTAGTAGCACATCCATGTAGTACATCCCATCTGTAGTGTGAAAATGAAACGGATAATAAATGCGTGAGTTTCATTAAGAAAGGGGAGGAGACACTTTATTATTTATTTTACAGTAATTAATGAAGTAATTAATGATTGTGGTGTCTGCTGTGTAGTTTGTTGCAGGTGCACGGGAGATCTGCTGTGCGCTGCAGCGAGAAGGATTCTGGGCAGACTTCATCGACCCATCGTCAGGCCTCGCTGTAAGTTATCTCTGACTCTGCCTGTCAACAACTGTTCAGTGTTTTTACGATATTTTATCACAATAACAACAAATGAAATGGCTGATTGGGTGTAGACATCACATGGCATCAAATGACAAAGTATAAATCTGAGAAATCTGTTAGAAGCTCATGTTACATGGAATTAACTCTGAATTAGCCACGATCAGCACAGTCAAGATGCAGGTAGCTGTCTGTGACACATGCATTTAGATATGCAGTTACAGTGTGGAGCTTTTAGTGATTCCTTTAAATTCTTCTTTTTATCTTCAGGTATTTTGTCTTTGGTGCATACATTTAGATTTATTTGGAGTTTTCTGAAATAAGCACATGATCAAATGTAAACACATCCATTGGAGGCTGCACCATGATTCTGGTTAGATATTTGGTCACCAGACAGAAGCTGATGTATTTGCTTTTCTGGCACAGGCGTGACTTTGTGCTTAACTTCACATGTTTCAGTAGGTTTGAAGACAGGACATCATAAAAGCTGTTTCTAAGTCCACAGCTAGCTTGGCAGGCCGCTGCCTTTCTGGATTGTTCCACAGTCATTCAGCTGCAGAATAACAAACCTTCAAAGTAACTGTCCCTGGGCTGGTATTTAAGGGTGATTCATTGTGGCAGTGCGCTGTGTGTATAACAAATGTACATTTCTGCAGAAGAAAACTGGTGAAAATTTCTTGGAAGCTGTAATGTTGGCAGGACAAACTTGTGCAGACAGCGGTGTGCAATTGCAACTCCCCATCCCCCACCCAACACACACACACACACACACACACACACACACACACACACACACACA
>NW_024582733.1:24288-40100 GCF_018398535.1 Haplochromis burtoni
ACACACACACACACACACACACACACACACACACACACACACACACACACACACACACACACACTATAGATAGACTATTGTTGCTTTTCAGGCGATGGTCTTGATCAGATAACTGTCTCATATTTGTGTGTCCCTTCTTATTTCTCAGTACTTTGGCCCGTACACCAACAACACACTGTATGAGACAGATGACCGATACCGTCACCTGGGCTTTCAGATTGAGGACCTGGGCTGCTGCAAAGTGATCCGACACTCGTTGTGGGGGACACATGCTTTTGTAGGGACAATATTCACCAGCGCACCACCTGATACTCCTACTATGAAGACGTTGCAGGGTAGATGAACACAGGCTCTGGGATACAGAGTGTAATATGCCTCAACACTAACAGAGTGGTTAGTGGTTTTGACCATATCTGTAATCATATTAAAGCTTAAATAATGCTGACACCACAAAGCTTGTGAATGTTTTGTCTTTAAAATTAGTCATTTATAGAATGACCCATTCAATAAATGAATAACCCTTGTATTAATTACCTTGGCTGCCCTTTTAACCGCAGTTGTGTTAAACCATTTTTCTGCTGTACTTAGTAGAGTTTGAAGATATTGCGCTGCTGCACAAAGAGACAAGTTCTCAGAAGATAGTTTTCCGGTTTATCAGCCTCAATTTTTCTTAAGAAAAACACGAGCATCCTCAGTGAGAAGTGAACTCATTTTACAGTTAATGTTGAACTCCTTTCTAATCCTTGAAAATATTTTAGAATCCTCACTGGACTTACTTGTTGATCCCACCATAAGCTGAGCCGTCTTGTTTTTGTGGCAGGGACACGCTTTCACCTGAAGTGCTCACAATCTTGAAAAATGAAATTTAAGGATTAAAATGTGCTGAAATGTTGACATAAGTAAAGGTAGAAATAGTTTAACTGTAAACTCTAAGATGTTATGCAAATATTATGCAAAATGATTAGTATTTTTAAGATAAACGTTGTTTTGTTTTCAAGATTGCAACAATGATGAGTAGAATAAACCAATTAACAAAATTAAATCGTTAAGATAGTATTTCATTATCTTTACCCTCTGAAATGTAGGTACTGAAATATCTACTTATTGCAACAAAGTACTGATGGCTAAATCAAGCTTGTATTGGAAAAAAGCTTTATTACTCGAAGCTTTTCAACACAGCACTTTTTGGTGACATCTAGTGGCCGATAATGAAGAGCAGCTTGAGTCTACAAAATGAACAGCTTTATCATGATTGCCCACTCTACCGAGCTGACAGCTTCAGTTTAATATCACGTGACATGTCTGTGTGATACCGGACTTGGTGCCTTGTGAATGTTTTTGGGTGAAAATCTATGTTCTGTCTATTTGATTCATAAATAGTTTTAATGAATAAACTTCCCTTGTTTAAACATGTGCCATGCTGTGTTTCCCCTTTGCTTGTGACTTGATGTTTTGTATCAGTAGATAAAAAAAAAAAAAAAAAATTACATTGTATATAATATTTTACAAGACTATCTTATACTAGGTTGGTAGCTGGGACTAATACCCCCGTGCTGTAGAGCCTCCCTGAACTGCCCCTCCACTGGCAGATCTAGAAAATTGTATTTAACCAGTGGACAGGTGCAATTATACAGGGTGGGCCATTTATATGGATACACCGTAATAACATGGGAATGGTTGGTGATATTAAAGTCCTGTTTGTGGCACATTAGTATATGTGAGGGGGCAAACTCCTCAAGATGGGTGGTGACCATGGTGGCCATTTAGAAGTCGGCCATCTTGGATACAACTTTTGTTTTTTCAATAGGAAGAGGGCCATGTGACACATCAAACTTATTGGTAATGTCACAAGAAAAACAATGGTGTGCTTGGTTTCAACGTAACTTTATTCTTTCATGAGTTATTTACAAGTTTCTCTTTGTTCACAGCCATTGACATGTCGAAGAGGTTAACACGTGAGGAGCGGATCGAAATTGTGTTGATATCTGGTGAACCAGTAACCGGGTCATTGCAGCAGATTTCAATGCAAGACACCCTACGAGACCACCCATCTCCCATGCTACAGTTAGCAAACTGCTTGCTAAGTTTCGTGAAACTGGTTCAGTGTTGGATTTGCCAAAATGTGGACGCAAGAAAACTGTCACTAATGAAGAAACATCAGTGGCTGTCCTAGCTTCATTCAGCAAGAGCCCACAGCGTAGCACTCGCCGCATGTCACTGGAGAGTGGCATTAGTCGAACATCCCTTCGGCGGATATTAGCTACTCACAAATGGCACCCTTACAAACTCCAGCTACTGCAGCATCTCAACGAGGATGACCCAGATCGGCGCACAGAATTTGCAGAATGGGCAAAACAAAAATTGGAACAGGACCCTCAGTTCACGCAGAAGATTTTGTTCAGTGATGAGGCAAACTTTTATGTGAATGGTGAAGTTAACAAACAAAACCACCGCTATTGGTCTGACACTAACCCACATTGGATGGATCCCTCCAAGACTGTTGGAACAACAAAAGTGATGGTTTGGTGTGGTATATGGGGTACAACGATAGTGGGTCCATTCTTCATCAATGGAAACCTCAAGGCCACTGGATATTTGAAATTGCTACATGATGATGTGTTTCCCTCTTTATGCACTGAAGCTGGCACGTTCCCTGAGTTTTTCCAGCAAGATGGTGCACCACCACATTATGGGTGCCAGGTCCGAGCATTCCTAGATGAACAGTTTCCTGGAAAGTGGATTGGTCGTCGTGGGCCAGTTGAATGGCCCCCAAGGTCTCCCGATCTGACCCCCTTAGACTTTTATCTTTGGGGTCATCTGAAGGCAATTGTCTATGGTGTGAAGATACGAGATGTGCAGCACCTGAAACTACGGATACTGGATGCCTGTGCTGGCATTTCTCCTGCAGTGTTATTATCAGTGTGTGAAGAGTGGGAGAAGAGGGTTGCATTGACAATCCAACACAATGGGCAGCACATTGAACACATTTTATAAGTGGTCAGAAACTTGTAAATAACTCATGAAAGAATAAAGTTACGTTGAAACCAAGCACACCATTGTTTTTCTTGTGACATTACCAATGAGTTAGATGTGTCACATGGCCCTCTTGTTATTGAAAAAACAAAGGTTGTATCCAAGATGGCCGACTTCTAAATGGCCACCATGGTCACCACCCATCTTGAGGAGTTTGCCCCCTCACATATACTAATGTGCCACAAACAGGACTTTAATATCACCAACCATTCCCATGTTATTGCGGTGTATCCATATAAATGCTTCACCCTGTATATAATATACTATACCTTATATAATTATAACTATGTGGGTTTTAGACCTGGGCTTAGAATGGCCTATGAACTTGTTTTTATTTATGAAGAAGCAGAACGTCCTCCCTCCCTCGCTGTATGTCATTATGTCGCACACTGGATCGCCTTCTCCACCCAAACACAACATAAATCCGGCCAACGATTCACTTCCTTATAAACCTTTGAATCAGGTACTGGAGCTGTGACGTGCTAAATAAATCTTCGGACGTCATTGATCACTTGGGCGCTGTCTATTTTTTTTGACACATGAGCTGGAGCTTCAGCTTCACATCGCTACTTTGAGGTTTAATCATTGTGTGCGTGTGTTTTAGATATTGTGTTAGGGATTTTTAACTCTGGTCCTGCTGTCATCTGTAGAGTTTACTCAAGCTCAAAATGAAATATCCCATGTGAGTTTGAATTATTATTTTTCACAAGATTATTATTATTGTTGTTATTATTATCGTGAGCTGGTTTTAGCCCTGAAGCAAGCTAGACAGGGTCATCTGAACACGAGCGCGAGAGAGCGATGATGACGTCAACGACAGCCCGGGCAAGCCCAGCTGTGAGCGCGCGCGCGCGAGTGTGTGACAGTTCGTCGCCTGCTTTCGTACAACAAGGAAGTGGAGGGTATGTCACTGAAGGGAAACCTGCAACGAACGTGAAGCGCTAGTTTCCCCCTCCGAGGTAAGCCCCTGAGCAGCTATGGCGTGTTTGTTTGCAGTTGGATGTCTGCTGCTGCCACAGTTGTAGCGGTTTAGCTAGCAGTCTTTACAATGAATCGGAAGCTCGGCTATATTCACCTTGCTGTCTCCCACAGGATCAAAGGGCTACTCCGAGACGTTGGAGGCTCTCGTTTTTGCCTTTGTTAATGGTTTACAGATAACAGGGCGGTTTTGATATAGCTACAAATAGGAAGGGAAAATATCGCCAAATCTCACAGTCGGTGCATTAGCCTGTTTCTCATCAGTGTCCGAGTAAGCGTCGCCGGGGGCCGACGTGTTGTTTGATACAAAGCACCGGAAGCACGTTCTCCTTTCTGGCTATATTAATTTCTTTCAAGGAAGCAGAAACGGTGACCGCGCTGTTAGGAGAGTTGTGCCTGTATAGTTGGATGTTAAAATGTCAGAAGATTGTTAAACCTGTGAACTATATCATGTGATATTGATGTCACTTGAGATTTGTGAGTGTTTATGGTGATTGTGATTATGAAAGGCTAGTAACTAATCGAGATCTCGGCAGTGAAATACATTGATTGCTTTGTTGTAAGTGAAGATGCACTCCCATTTAAATATCGGTTTTCTGGGTTTTCCGATCACTCAAAAAAGTAGTCTGACATGTCATGACATGACTACTTTTTGCTTTCTGTTTCGGGAAATCGTCTCTCTGACGATTCTTTACAGACCTTTGCATCTTCATCAGCTTCATCTCATACATTCTGCATGCATGATGACAGTTCTCTGCATTGTTTTTCTTGCCCAGTTGAGGCACTGTATCCACTGTATCCTGAATCATCCCAGTGTGATGCGAGTGAATATTCTAATAACCACTTCTCGTGTTCTTGTCTTCCATATCTGGTAAAGCTAAGAGTCTTAAGTGCCATCTCCTTTTGGACCTGACATTCTCGAGGCACCTTTCCTTTAAGAATTTTACCTGTGTGCTGGGAACGCCTGGCAGAGCCCCAAGTCTGTAAAATCTTCAACTCCCACCTCTGGCAGAACCTCGACAGCATTCTGGGGGGAGGCTGGGCACATGAAGACCTTGTTGTAGACCATGTTCTGCAACTCCTTTGCTGAGGCGGCTGCAAGGTGGTTGACCATCATGGTGGTAACCAACCCTGAACTAGAGGTCAAACCTCTAGTTCAAGGATTTCTAACATCTCTTTGAAGGGAGCAGTCAAGTTGGAGTCCTTTTGGCTTTTCTCAGCCTGTAGGACTTAGGAAGCAGCTGACAGATACTGGCAGGCCAATTCCACTTCCACACCTGAAGCAAAAAACTCAGGCGTGGAAGGAGTTTGGGGAGGCCATGGAAAAAGAATTTCGGCCTGCCACAAAACTATTCTAGCAAACTGTCAAGTGACTATGGAAGGTAAAGCACAGTGTATGATGGGGGCGAGGTGTTGCTGACCTCAGGATACTGGGTGTCTGGCTTGTTACTACGAGTCATTTGATCCCTGTAAAACCATTGCAGGAGCTTGGTCTGCATTGCCAGCAATAAGTCATACTCATTCTTGCACACGTGTTTTACTCTACCAGGGCTGTCCTGGTGTCCTGTTACAGAGTCTGTTCATAGTTTTTAGAGAAGCTTTTATGTGAGTATGTGAAGTGGATGATGATAATAATAATATAATAATGATCCATTAATATTGCCCAGCCCTAGTACAGAGTATTATTATATCGTTGAATGTTCAGCCACAGAAAAGGCTTGAAAATCGCCCTGTGACCTATCGCAAAAGTATTTTTTATGATCAAACTAATAATTTTATAGGTCTACAATTTGCCAGTTTTCCTACTAAAAAGTGTATCATCACCCTTGAATTTTGTTCTGGAAAATCAGAGTTGGTCAAACTGGGAATTTTTGTGAAAGTTGGTAAATTAATATGGAATGACCCACGTGTCCTCCTGAAGTCAAGTTGACCAACTCAGTGGACTGAATGGGCTCACACATCTTAGCCCAGGCAAAGTTGAGACTTCATACTCGTTAGCAGCTCAGAGTTTGTTTGTGAGGTAGTATGAAGCTGTGGACCACATGTGAATTAAGCTGTGCAGTAAAAACATGTCATATTGTAAACTAGGCTTTTTCTTGCCCTCTTAATATCTTTATTATTATTATTATTAATATTATTATTATTATTATTATTATTATTATTAGTATTATTATTATTATTATTATTTATTATTAGCATTATCTCTTCTTCACTGTTCTATTCATCCTTTCAGACTGCTGACATCTTCCAACCAGCTCCATGGCTTTGTGGATCAGCTGACTGTAGTTTCTTTTGAAGATGGATATGAACAGAGACAGCAGGGCCATGTCTGCATGTACTTCATGATTTCCTTCAGCGCGAAGAGATTTGAATGCTGAGCCCTCATTAGCTGCCTGTTAGTGGGATTGTCCATACCTGTGTTCAAACATGGCTCCTGTTCCTCCAGGGGTCCGCCTGCTGGTGTCCTTTGACAGGGACCAATGGTGAGTTTAAATTGGACTGGCTGTCTAAAGGTGCTATTGACATTAAATTCTGACCAGATGTTGGTAACAACCCACCCAGTCCACAGATGTAAAGAAATCAAACCATAGATGGCCATAAATTATATGTAATAATGAGAAGTGGAACAGGGAAATGGTACAGAAACACATAAAGAAAGAAAGGTGACAAAAGGCCTGGAAAGATTTTACCAGCTGAAATCTATGAGTAATTACAAAACTAACCTCTCACTTAGTGCAAATTAATATCAACTGGTTCAGTCCCAACTGGTGAGCTCTCATTACCAAGGTGTCACACAAGAAACATCTCATACTGGACAAAACCAATGGAGAGCTCCAGAAATATCTAGAACCAGCAGGCATGATTGTTTCAAAGAAAACAATAAGTAATGTCACATTTGCGGTGGGCTGTATGCAAGCTCACATACGTGACTGCACTGCTTAGGAAAAAGCATGTTGTAAACTACTGAGAGAACATAGTGTGGTCAGATGAGATTGAAATTAAACTAATAGCAACGCATGAGACAGTTTCCTCACACAGGAAGTGTGTTGAAGCTGTCATCACCAACAAAGGCTTTTGTATGAAGTATTAAATGCATTTCACTAAGCGTGAGTATTACATTATTACACATAATTTATGGACTTCTATGGTTGGATTTCTTTGCATGTGTGGATTGGATGGGTTGCTACCAACATTTAGTGATAATTTAATGTCAATAGCATCTTTAGAGATATATTTACTTAGAAATTTGGTGACATATTCAATATTTATTTTACTCGCTGCATACGTTGAAACCGATCTTTCTGATCACCCTGTAAAGTTTACTGTACAAGGTCGAGCAGTCAGTTTCTGCCTCTTTGACGTAGTAGTTGGCCGTTGAGGCTGCAGCCGGCCAAGTGGCATTGTTGGAGCTGCGTCAGCAAAAATTCCCGGCAGGTAGTTTTACCTGTGCTTACACCTAGTTTCACATACCTGATGCTTTGTGTAGACTCGACTTTCAGGTTTCTGAAAATATGTTGGAATGTTTGTTATTTTTGGTTGTGATTGATTTATTTATAATATTTTTGTTGAAAAGATTTTTAAAAATCTTTCCATAATGCTGAATAAGCAGAACAGCAGTAACTTTGATCTCTTTCTTTTCTTTTCCTTTTTTTTCTTCTTTTCAGGATTTTTTTAAAGTAGGCTTTAAGTTGTTTGGGCTCATCTTTGGCCTGCATCCAGAAATATCATCTAAGTAGTTACGTTGAAATGAACAGGAACAAACCCATTTTTTGTTATCCTGACTTTGATTTAACAATTGATTTATTAACAAACGTGTTCAATAATTTTTCAGCAAAAGCAGGAGGGCACAGACTTCATAGGAAACATATCTTATTTAATGTTTCTGAAACATCCGAAGTTTTCTTTCTACTGCATGACAAATGCAGTAATAAGGTACACGTTTAAGACATTTGACCCTGTGTTTGGGTTTGTAAAGGTTTCATTAGTTACACTGTCTTCACTAAGCCTTTGAAAAGTTATAGTGGGATTTTGTTTTTTTACTTACTTGTGTGTTTATATAACTTAGATTAATTGTGCACTCCTCTGTGAACAGCTAGTGCGTTGGTCCCGGCCACCTATTATAAATTACCAATTTAGGGTAACACTGGTGATACAGAAAGGGGCAATAATGTGACACTCCATGCGTTAAATGTAGGGGTCATTAATCATCAGAGCAGCTGGTAGGAAGCACAGCTGCTCTGCTCATCTACAAGGTTGAAACTGTTGGTGGAAGTGGTTGTTATTCACTTGAGCTACTTGTAATTCAGACTGCTGTGCACTGCATATATCTAGCTTTTATTATTTGAAGGGAAAAAAAGACAAATTGTTGCCCACTATGTTAGTTCAAGAATGAATCAGGTTTAAACATAGAAGTCATCTCATTTAAATGTAGCACACATTTTGGAGGAGCTGTTAGGTCTGTTGGTCCTAAACTTTGGGAGAAGCAACCTGTCACTGAGCAGACTCCTCGGGTTGTTTGCACTGAGAGAATTGCACATATTGCACATTGTTCAGTGTTTTGTTGCTACAATGATAATAATGATTCTGATTCTGTGGATACTTTCCAGACGCACTGTGATATCAAGAACATTAATGTCTTATGTTACCCTTGAACATTTCTCTTCATACAGTTATCATCTTATATGTCTTAGTGAGACATTTGCAGCCTAACACACCTGGTGGTTTGTGAGCACTTGGTATCTGTCAGGTTTCAAGCTGCTTTGTCAGATGATGGATTTGGTCATCCTGCTGTACCCAGGATGCACTGCTGCAACATACTAACCACATGCTGTCCAACTGCTGGATAAGAGTGTATCTAACTTTTTCTCGGCCCATTTTGAGTTTCTGCTGCACAGCCTGGTAAAGCCAACCATAGTCTGTACTGCGGGTCAAATGAAATGTGGATTTTGGGCACAGCCACACCTTCTCTCACGTCTTATTTGACTGCATTTGACTTTCTGTCTTGTGCCAGCCTCTGCTTAGAAATGACCTTACACTCAAGTCAGACGTGTGTGAGCAAAGACGAGCGTAAATATGACTGACGTAACGCAAACAGTAAAGTACATAATCCAGGTACAGGATATCAGGATTCTATTACAGGATGTAATAGAATTTGTTGGCTCCTCCTGCTTATTGTAACACATGATACATTTAATCAGTTGATGCCAGGTCTCTCTTGGAAATGAGATTTTTAATCTGCCTAAATATTTCACAGTACTTATGCCTGTTTATTTACATATGTTGTAGCGTTGGTCAGCTAGGTTTGGGGCATCAAATCAGTTTGCAACATTTCCTTGTAGGGCCACAAAATGTCTGCAGTGAACCTTTGTGCATTTTACAGTTTGAGATGTGGACTTTCTTTGTAAAATAACATCTAAAATTACAACAACTGCAACAATGTTTAAACTTGGGCTGGGCGGTCGACTCCATAGGCTAATGCTAGATGACTGATACTGTTACTGCCACCAATGACAGTCACCAGTCACCAGACTGGGCGAATAGATTCATGTATAACCATTAGAGTAGCACTTTCACTCTCCTCCACCACAAATGTAAGCACACTGCACACAGTGATGCCTGATTTACCGTTTCCATGATTACTTAACATAAGCTGACAAATATCATCCAACAGCTAATATAATAATAATAATAAGTTATAACAATTACGTGTTCTTTATTGTATTGTAAATGTGCTCACTTATTAAGTCTATTTTTTAAATTCACTCCAACCAGCCAGCTACTGTATACATGGTGTTTTTCAGCCTGTCCATCTCTAAGCGCACTGTACCCCTGTTCTTCAAACAGTCTATTATTAAACAAAGAAGAGAAATGGCCAAGTTACCTGCACCTCTCCACCCTCATCCCCAACAGTCTGAAGAAAGGTTTGATACTCTGCTCCTCCAGACCACATAGGCCAGATACTGAACTCTACATTTCCCCATCAAGGTGTGAGTTTGTTGGTAACAGCTAGAAAGCATTTAAGCACAAAATAAAGCACTGTGACACTGTTACTCTCACAGCAGGGGGCTGTGCTACATGAACACAGCCCCAACATCCTTTTGTTAAGTATAATTTCCCTGGGGGAATTCAAAGTTGTGAGTTTGGTGTCAGTTACATCTTTTTTGTAGCCCACTGTATCTGTGGTAGTGCAGATGACTCATAATTATGGACATCTCAAACCTGTGATCAAAACCTGTGATCTCCATGTTATGAGCTCCCTCATTTCTCAGAGCTGCCTTCCTGTGTGCTCTCTCTTCAGGTACAGAGCTCTCACCTTCATCCTAACCTTCTTGCTCTACACCAGTTTCCACCTGTCCAGGAAACCAATTAGTATTGTCAAGGTAAGATATGGTATTCCAGAAACAGTACATGGCATTAATGATTGTACTAATAGGTGCTGCACTGTTGTGCGATGTTTGTACACTGCTCCAAAAGATTAAAAGAATACTTTGAAAAAATAGCAAATCTCAGATGTTTGTAGCAATTATTTATATGTCAAGACCTCCGTATACATATACACACGCGGCCAAAATAAACTCATCATTCCAGTCTGTGCTCCATCACAGCTTGTTTACAGCCTTCGCTGGTTACGACCAGCTGGTGTACATTGTCCTAATAAACACCCGCAGCCTTGGGCTCTGTCCAAATCTCCCCCAAAGAAAAGAACAGGAGAAAGCTAAAAGAGGTAGCAAAGGAGCTTGCTTTGTAATCCCAGTAAGAAAGAACACTGACCTGGAATGGATGCAGTCTGGACCCGGGACAAATTTATGAAAGAACTCAATGCAGAAAATCAACAGAGGTGGGACAAAGACTGAGTAGATGCTGAGTGGTGTGCTCTACAGCAGCGGTCCCCAACCTTCTTGGCATCACCGACCGGTTTAATGTCAGACAATATAGTCACGGACCGGCCTTTAAGGTGTTGCAGATAAATACAACAAGATAAAATTATACTACCGAGACAAAAACGGTGGTATTCTGTAAATATAATAATAAACGTGAATTCACTGTGTAATAACTTTATTAGCAGCGTCCTCCTGAAATGCACCAACAACATTGAGAGTAACATCCTCCTCTCTGCCCCTTAATGCTCTCTGGTCGCTATGGTAATGCATAAATATTTCTTTCTCTACTGCGACCATCATGGAGTCAGGGAGAAAAGGCTTCATGAGAAGAAAGATCTTTCAGATCTTTAAGGCTGCGTTCACTCTGCAGGTCTTAATGCTCAATTCCGATTTTTTGATCAAATCCGATTTTTTTGTCTGCTCGTTCACACTACAAATAAAATGCGACAGCAAACGCGCTCTAGTGTGAACGCTCAAAGCGGCCGCATGCGCAAAAGAAGACGTCACACACAACGCGCTCTGTTTAGACCCAGAACAACAGTATTGTTTGACTGATGGCCGTTAATGTAAAGACTTCAGACTTTACGTTTCGCAATTTTTGCTTTAAGTTATTTTGTTATTTACATAATAATGTAAATAACCTAATAATGATCCTTATTGCTGTTTTAGAGGAGCGCTGCTTCAAAGGATAGCTGCAGATTTCTGTCAGAATCTGCAGATTATACAGTACAAAGAAAATGTTCACGTTGTCTTCCCAACAGTTTCACTGACATCTACACTGGATGGCCAGGAAGCGTTTGCGATGTCTTCTCCAGCGCTAATAATTAGCGTCTGTCTTCTGTCAGTGACGTAAAAGATTTAATGCGACATGACCATCAAACAGCAGTCGCTTTCTAAAACATCAGATATGTATCGGATTCAGGACCACATACGAAAGTGACCCAGGTCGGATTTGAAAATATCGGATTTGTGCCGTTCACACTGTCAGACCATGATCGGATAGATGGGTCGCATAGGGTCAAAAAAATCGGATTTGATGTGCTTTCGCCTGCAGTGTGAACGTAGCCTTAGTGAAGGGCAGGAAAGACCATGCCAGTGGAACAGGGAAGACTATATTCAATTAAACAATCAAACTGCCAGAGAAGTGAGCAGGATGGTTTCCACATCAGGAAAGTGACGCTAAACGCACCTCAAAAGAGCAGTGTGTGGCTCCGTGTGTCCAAGAACCTCAGTAAACTGGAGACCTTTAACTGGCAGACTGAGTCTAGAAGAACTGAAAAACTCTCAGCTGCTACTTTTTTATTTTGAATCTTGAAACTGTTAGATCCTTGATTTGAGATATTCATTAACATTTTTGTTTTTTAAAATTCTCACCTCTTAAACAGTTACCCAATCACAGTAAAGACCCCTGTTTCTTCTTCCTGTGTTTTCTGTGTGGCTTAATGGTTTTGTGCTTACAGAGTGAGCTTCATAAGAACTGCTCAGCTGTCAGTGAAGCAGCCATCATTGCATCCAGCAGCAGCCAGCAGCCCTCCCTGCTATCTCTCCACACAGATGTCGACTGCGGCTGGAAACCTTTTGGTCTGTCTTATCTTGAGATGTTTTCATCTTTTTAGAATGTTTATAATGTTACAAGTTTACACTAAAGCATCAGCAGCAGCAGGTTTCTTAATACTCATGCATGCAAAACATAGATGAATGTGTCGAGCAATTAGTAAAAACTTGCAGATAAACAAAACCTGCTGTGCTGTCCTGAATTAAACACCTGTTCCCCATATTTACAGATAAAAGCAATTACAAACAGCTGCTGGGAGCCATGGACTACTCCTTTCTGTGTGCTTACGCAATTGGAATGTACTTGAGGTAAGATGGCAAGGTGTGGAGGAGGAAATGATTTTACACAGTAAATGTGAACTGGTGATGAAGAGAGAAGGCCGCAGCTGGCCAGTGGATTTGAATAAGGCACCTTCTTGCTATGAGGCAGCAATACTAACCATCTGCCACCCGCCGTTATTAGTTGGATTATTAAAAATTCTCTGGTCTGTTTGTGTCAATAATTCCTACATATTCCTCCATCATTATATGTGCTGTGGTTTCACTGAAGTCCAGCATGTTTTCCATTTTTCCATCGATCTAACGATTCCCAGTCTGTCCTTCCGCACCTTGACATATACCGCTGGAGTGAGTGAGTGTGTTATGACCACTAATTTAGCAAGTTGCCAGAATAAAATGATAATTATTCAGTGTATTTATCCTCTTTATCCAACCCCAGAAACCACATCAGAACTTTTTTTTCTCTCAGTAACTCTCAAATATTTAAACTACTTTATGTGCTGAAATGTGTGATGGTTAATATGATGTCATCACTGTGCATCCATCTAGCGGCATTATCGGGGAGCGCCTGCCCATTCGTCTGTACCTCACAGTGGGCATGCTGGCCAGCGGTGTGTTCACTTGCCTATTCGGGCTTGGCTACATCTACAACATCCACAACCTGAGCTTCTATATATTTGTCCAGGTGAGGTGCAGGATGATCATTTTATAGGATGATATGTTCATTTACACCGCTCAAAAAATTAAAGTAACACGTTAACACTAGAGATGGACCGATCCGATATTACGTATCGGTATCGGTCCGATACTGACCTAAATTACTGGATCGGATATCGGAGAAAAATAAAAAATGTAATCCGATCCATTAAATATCACGAAAGCACCTCACAAAACTTGCAACACGCCGTAACTCACCTCAGAACGTTAGCACGTCGGAGCAGTATGCATCACGTGATAGAGCGGCTGTGGCATGCGGGACCTGTCGGTGGTCTGGATAGCATTTGGAGCTTCGCTAGCAACCCGGCATTTCATCTCCGACAAAGTTATCCCGAGAGAAGTAAAGCAAGTGTGTAAGTCCATCTCTGAATGTTTGTAAAGCATTCCTGCGTTAAGCTTAACAAGCGATATATGGAGCGACTGCCTCTTCTTGCTGCTACTTCAATCATGAAACTGATCAATGATCAGCTGATCGGCTTTTCTGTGGCGAGTCCGTCTCTGTTGTTTGTTTTTGGCCCACTTTGCACCAGAAAGAGGAAACCAGCAGCTGAACAACAGCAGCACGTTTAAGCTTGATAAGCTGTTGTTAGAATTTATTTAATATTACTTTCTACACCAGGATCTTTTTCTACGTAGCTGACGGCTGGTAACTGTGCAGGGGCGGATCTAGCAAAGTTTAGCCAGGGGGGCCGATAGGGCATTAACAGGGAAAAGGGGGCACAAAGACATACTTTTCTTTCTTATTCTCATTTAAAATGTCTAGCTTTTAATAAATAATTATCTGACACCCAAAGTTTTAATCTGATGTAAAATGAATAGAAGTCAATTACTGTATATAGTGACTATTAAGTCTAATATATACCCTAGTAAGCTATAGTACTTTTTCCTTTGGGAAGGTACCATCTGTGCAGTCTGCAATTTTGTTGAAGAAAGATGTTGAATCTATTTAATATTTCTTGAAAAATAATTGATTTCTGTGCATTTTTTTTCACACTGCATCAAATTAAGGTTGATTACGTCGATTAAGCATCATGAGGTGGAGCGTGAGGGATGGTTCCTTATTTTTTATTTATTTATTTTTGTTGTTGCTGGGAGTTGGAACCCTATTAGTTAGGTTGCTTAATATTTACGCTAAGTACTCTTTAAAATACCAGAATAGGGAGGATGGTGTAGGTTTAAGTTTATTAGATTGATCAGTATTGCTGAACTATGAAACATTTTTTTTTGCATACAGGTATAACAGAATAGCTTTAGTGTAGTTGTTGTTTTAAACTTGAGTATGAACTTACACAAAATGCAGCAAGATATTTTAAAAAACAGTTTTGTTGGTTAAAAAACACTATATCGGATTCATATCGGTATCGGCAGATATCCAAATTTATGATATCGGTATCGGTATCGGACATAAAAAAGTGGTATCGTGCCATCTCTAGTTAACACACATCAGAGCTCAATAGTAAAGAAAAAGAACATCAGATATGTCTGTACTGATATAGACTGGGTATGAATAGGAATTAAAAGACTTCGTTTGATGAAAATGACAATTATAAACCTACAGAGGGATAAATTTAAAGGAACAATGAAAGTGAAAAAAGTGTAAAAATAATGTGGCAGGCTAGTCCACATCAAGGCCTGCTCCTAATGAAGCAGTGGGTGATATCCTGGGCATCTCATCCCAGATGTGGACCTCACTGTCAGCAGCATTACTGAGCTGCTGGACGGTGAGGTACAACCTCACATGACACTGACTTGGCTCAGAGACATTACTACGACTCCTACTTTTACAAGGACTCTCCAGCACACATAGGAGTGTAAGTGGATATGCACACGAAAATGCACAATGACAGGTTTATGTAGCAATAAACGTGCCATTGTGTATGTTTATACAGAGGAAGTGCACATGTGACCCTGTAAGGAATGCATAACAACAAACTGTTCTGCACAGTGATTCACCTTCTTGTCATTTTGCAGGTGGCCAATGGCTTGGTTCAGACCACTGGTTGGCCTAGTGTAGTGACCTGTATCGGCAACTGGTTTGGAAAGGGAAGGTAATGTCTAAGAATTCCGGGCTGTATAATGCACACTGGCTGTTAGCAGAACAAAAGAAATAAAAAGTTGGACTTTATGACCGAACAAGATCCATCCATCTATTTTCTTCCACTTAGCCAGCGGAACTCACATTAGCATGTCAGTGAAGAGATATAATCTCTCCAGCATGTCCTGGGTATACCCTGAGGCCTCTTCCCAGTATGACATGCCTGGAACCCCTAACTCAGAAGGCATCCCAGTCAGATGCCCAAACCACCTTGATAGGTTTGTAGCTTGAATCTATCCGCTGGAACGTTGAAGACAATATAATTACACTGCAAA
>NW_024582733.1:40647-66550 GCF_018398535.1 Haplochromis burtoni
TTTCTAAGCATAAATGACAATCAACAATACAAATCTAACACACCTCAACTTTCCATGTGGAGGAGAGCAGCTCTACTCTGAGCCCCTCGAACTGCTGCGCTCTTCACCCTGTCTCTAAGGGAGAAGCCAGCCACCCTTCAGAGAAAGCTCATTTCAGCTCGTCTGCACAGCTGAAAAGAGCAGAAATATCTGTCCATAGGAGTTAAATAGCAATTGATCTTTGAATACATGTCCTTACTTTAGTCATGTCTTAACTGCTTCAACTGTGGGGGCATTCAGAGGGTAAAACTCTTTCCAAATATCCTGGGATTTCCTTACCTGGAAAGTTCAGCATGCATAAAAAAAAACCAAACAACTGCCCAAATACTTGTGGAGCAGACTGTGTCTCTTTCAGCGTCAGCACTGTATGAACCGAAGGTCTCTGTTTCTGGGTCAGGCGTGGACTCATCATGGGGCTGTGGAACTCTCACACTTCAGTGGGAAACATCTTGGGCTCTCTGATTGCCGGCTACTGGGTCTCCTCCAACTGGGGCATGTCCTTCATCGTACCAGGGCTCATCATCATCATCATGGGCGTGGTTTGCTTTCTCTTTCTCATTGAGCGTAAGTACAGCTTCATCATGTTTTTCTGATGAGTGTTATAAGGAGTTTCTTGTTTTTCTAAGCGCACACATTCATTGCTCAAAGAATGCTTGCTATCAAATGAAATGAATGCATTTAGATTCAGTTAGCTGAGGCAGGCTGCTTCCTGTGATTGTCTTTTCAGTACGTTGGCTCTTTGAAGAATGGACTTTATAGCTGTAAATGGATTATGTTGTATTAACCTGATGGCACTGTTTTCATTCTTCAGATCCTAATGACCTAAAAAACATCTATACACAAAATTCATCTCTAGGCAAGACTGTAAGTACACAATTTTTGTTTGTTTTAATTTCTTATAATGAAGACTAGTTTGGTTCATTAAGCATGAATAATATTTCAGTGTAATATTAACTCTGTCATTTATAATTAAATGTGGAAATGAAGGAAAAAGTATTTTATTTTTATTTGCATTTGCATTATCAATCAGCAGCCCTGTTTAGCTGTGAATGTCTCTCTTTGATTAGGTCCCAAGCAAGAGTTGGAATGGAGTGAATGGACACACAGAGGTGTATCTACAGTACAAGGACAACAAAAATCAGGTGTGTCTCACAGTTTAACTTAAAACTGAGATTATTTACTGTACTTACTGTAAGGCCACGCCTTATTCCATCACACATCACATGGTCATGATGGATAACCAATCCTACGCACGCACCACTGAACTAATCACCAAGTATGTTGTGTGTGTGGACTGCATGTACTGTATTTCCAAACATCTATCATCGATCAGACTAGAAGATTACAAGATTATAAGCTTGTAATCTTTTTGCTTTACTCTAGAACAAAATCAGCCTTCTGTCCATGTTCAAATAAAACTTTAATACTTTGTCAGTGAAAAGTTTCTAAGTGGCACATTTCAGACTGTTGAACAATAAACTGTACAGGCCACATTTTGGAAGCAAGAAATGAATTTCATGTGTGCATCTAATAGGACCGATTGTCATGCAGCACCACAGAAACATGTTCTATTATGTCATTGTAATCCATTCAGGTCTGCTATTATTACAAGGATAGTATTCAAAACAGGAAGGTCAGTTCTTCAGAGATCTCTGCTGGTGGTCAGAGCTTTGGATGCTGGGTGAAATCACTGCTAGGCTGAATCCAAATGTCTGGACATGAGGAATGACTGGAGCGCTGAAGAATGCTCAGGGTGAACTCGTGTTTTAACCACTCTACTAAGGAGGCAGAAAGGGTCAGCATTAAAGGTGATGGGGGGTTGCAGTCAAGCACACTCTGACTGCAACAAGGAGCTCTGACTGATGACCATGATTTTTTTTTTAGTATTAATGTAAGGAGATGTTTGAATTTAAATATAGTACTTATCCACATCTGTACAGTGTCATCAAAGCGAGTCCTACCCTGCAGAGCACAGTGTGTCTGCACAGACTTAGTTTTAGAAAGCAAGTCTGCAAATATGAGAAAAATCAGGACATTCGGATTCAGCCGCAGGGTTTCTATTTTTCTCCTTTTTTTCTCCTTGTTTGGAAGGTAGTTGGGCGAGGTTTTCCAGCTCCTGTTCTCTCAAAACTTATCAGTGGGAGTTTTATCCTTAGGTCCTTTACATGAATGCACTGCTGGCAAACATCTACAGTATAACACCAAACTGCTGACATAATCGCACAGTTATACTTCACATACATGGTGACACAACGTGTGTTGGTCTGTACCATCTGAAGGGGAGAAATATTCCTTGGTTATTTAATTAGAAAGGAGAATCTTTCAATAATTGGTCTTAAATTGCAGGTTGACTAAGTTCACTCTTTTCCATTTATTTATTTATTTTTGTAATTTTATTTATGAAACAAAAGTCCAGTCTAAGTACTGTCAGTGCTGACCCCTCGGGGTCCCCTTTGTTCTTCAGCTGTCCGGTGGTCTGGGTATGGGTACAGATCTTTGCTCTGCTCTCTCCCTCAGAGCTACGACACAGAGCTCCTGTTGCCTAGAGAGAGCGAGCGCATCCCCATGCAGCCGGTTGTGGTGGTGAAGAGTGAGTCGGAGCCTTCTGCCATCAGCTTCATGGGAGCGCTACGGATACCCGTAAGTCACACATGCAAACCTGTGTCCATCACCTGCGTCACTCTGATGCTTTCACTGCAACAAAGTCTGACCAAGTCTCCTATTAGGCAAAAGTCTTGTGATGTTGTTTTAAGAGTGATGCTCTAAGTAAGAGCAGGATGTGTAAGATTGTTGTGTAAGTGCTTTAAGATAGAAAATCAATTCAGAAGAATCATCTTGTTTAGTTGCTCTGGTTTTTAGATCTCTCAAAGTGAGAAAGAAACAACACTGAAAGGCTTATATTTGGACAGCTTTTGGAGCGATTAGCTTGCAGTTATCTGAGTTGCAAGCTGAGGCAGATCTAACGTAACTTATGAAGTAAGTCTGATTACTGTGTGCGTTTGTTTGTCTGCAGGGAGTGGTGGAGTTCTCTCTGTGTCTGCTGTTTGCTAAGCTGGTCAGCTATACTTTCCTCTTCTGGCTGCCGCTCTACATCACCAAAGCAGGTGAGGAGCACATAGAAACCCGTCAGGCACGACTTCATGCATAGATTTTGACTGTGGATTAAAAAAACAGATTACATTGACAGACGTCCAATATGTCTAAATTTATACGTTGGCTATCTGAAGCAGGACACTGAATTCTGGTTAAATTGGCAAAAAAAAAATCTGCAAAAATATTGGCCAACTGAGAGACTGGAGTAGTGTTTACAGCAGTATTTATCCTGTCAAAAAACATGACATCAGTCAATAGAAACATTTGAACTTCATTTATTGTCATTGTACAGTGAAATTAGCCAACAAGACCACAAAGGTGCTAGAAAGTGACAAGTTTAAAAACGACAATATAAAAAAACCACTATTTACACAATGTATAAGATACAAGAACATTGTGAGGGCGTAGATAAGGCATCATTTAATAAGTAAGGGTGAAGGAGCTCTAGTCATTAAGATGGTGAAACTGTTGGGTAGGATGATAATTGCACATCTGCCAGCATATTGCACAGGACACACACAGCTGCAACAGAATGACTGTAAGGGAGGAGTCTGCTCACACACACACACACACACACACACACACACACACACACACACACACACACACACACACACACACACACACACACACACACTACCATAAGTTCAAAGTTTGGCTACTGTGCTGCAATTTAATACATACTAGATGTGTTGTTAAAAACAATAGGTAATACTGATAATGTCCTGTAGGTGTGAGAGCAGACAGTCAGCCAGGTCCTTACATAAACTGAACAGTTTTTATGAGCCTGGTTTGGTCAACAAAGGACAGTTCACACTGGAAAAAGAGAAATCTATAGGACTGTGTGAAGATGGATTCATTTTGGTTTCTTTGGGTGCTGCTTGAAACTTGTTTTTGTTACTCAATGACCAATGAACTTATGAATGGGCAAGGCATTAAAACCCTCCACAGCTGTTAAGACTCGTCCCAGAGTGTTGGTCAGGGAAACAAGATTAAGTTGTTCTGAAGATGAATGCAAGCCTCCTCGACTTCTCATTGTTTGTGCAGTACAGCCAGCAGTGGCAACAAAACGTTCTTTCAGTCCTTAAACATGTAAACTGTGGTGGACCTTGGGCTTCATGAGTTACTGTGACCTTCTGGTTTCATTTGTAATTAATCCACAGAAACATTGTCAGCATGTAATATAACATAGTTAAAGACTTTTCTATTGTCTGTTTGTAATGTAGTAACTGGGTTATGTAGATATAAAACCAGTATGTTAAACTGAAAGAGGCTGATACAGAGTGTGGCAGAGTTGGACAGGCTTCTCACAGATCACGGAGCAGATGTTTTGTCCTCAGGATATTCTACAGTGAGCAGTCCACTCATGTGTCAGACTGTCAGCAGACTGCTGAAGAAGGAGAACTGACATAATAGACTCTGTGTTTGTGTGTTTCAGCTCACCTGGATGCCAAAAAGGCTGGAGATCTGTCCACACTGTTTGATGTGGGAGGAATTGTGGGTATGTGCTGTTTGTGTGTGCTCGTCTGTCCCAGTGGACCTTTAGCAATGCTTGGGGACAAAATTGATGTCCCAAAGTTAGAAACTGTGTTTGTTTTTAATATTATATTCAGATTTGTGATCTAGAAAATGAAGCCATGCAGTTTACAGAGCAAAAGAACAGAGGGACATTTTCCCGTAGACATGCACACTGTGCATACACAGAAAGAGTCTCTCCCTGCTGGCCTTCAGACAGAATGCAGGTTTAAAATCTATTCAGCTTCACTTTTCAGACCTGGAAGCTTCGTGCATGCTTTGCATGTCTGTGGTTTTTGGTCTGTGATAATTAACCCTGATAGAGACCAGCTGTCAGGGTTTATGAAGCAATGTACAACATGATTACCATGAAGTATTATGATGATTAACGACTGAATGTGTCTTTCTGTCGTATAGGGGGCGTCTTAGCAGGTGTGATCTCTGATAAATTGGGGAAGCGAGCCACCACCTGTGCAGTCATGTTACTGCTAGCTGCTCCTACAGTAAGTCTTCACTGTACTGCAACAGTCAGGAAACATCGTCCACTGTGTGCTGCAAGACTGTGAAAACACTCTTTGATTATGAAGCATGCACAGGGGAGATTAGACCAGGTTTTTGGCTCCCCCTGCTGTGCAGCACTTGACAAAGTCACTTCATTAGGTGGTGCAGGTTGGCTCCATTTCATAGGTGCTCAAAACATTCTTCAGTTTTTGGCTGATTGTCTAGAAAGTATATTTTCTGTCCCAGTACATCCTGAAGGCACACTGTCAGGTGGAGATCTGGTGACTGCAGAGACCCTTTGAGCACAGTGAACTCACTTCACATGTGAAAAAACTAGCAGACAGAAACTGTCTCAAAATACCAAGTCTGTGCAGTTTTTTGTTGTCCAAACTTTGGACAGTAAATGTAGCCTCAGTTTACTGCTGAGAGGAGTGACCCCCATCTGACATCAGCCATCATCAGCGCCGAGCAGCCAACAACCACGCTACGTTCACAGACACTTATATCACCTCTTTTCCCTTTCTGATGCTCAGTTTAAACATCAGCATCTTGACCTTGTCTACATCCCTAAATTGAGTTACTGCCATGTGATTGGCTGTGTATTTGCGTTAACTTGTTGAACAAGTGTCCCCTATAAAGTGTCCAGTGAGTATAATTGCTGAGGAGCAAAGATTACAACACATTTCATGCTATTTTTTATAGTAAAAGGCTTACATGTAAGAGTACGAGGTGATATTAGACACGTAAGTGTTAACTGTCCTGTTTTATTCTTTTCCTGCAGCTTTACGGCTTCTCCATGATCAGTGAGTTTGGTTTGGGGCCAATGATTGGTAAGAACCAGCTAGCACTGAATGATAGTTAATCAGTAGGTCTGGAACAATTTTCTGTTCCTTAATTGTAATACATGTAAATGAAAGGATAAAGGCATGTTAGCATATGCTTCAGTAGTATGGCTCTGCAGTAAAAGGTGCAAAAGCGTCCTGCAGTCCAGACCTGTCATGTGTTGTTTGTTCAAACAGAAGCCAATCAAATTCCTCTCATACTGCAGGCTTACTCCTGGTTCCCAGCTTACTTAACAGTAGAATGGGAGGCAGAGCCTGCAGCTTTCTGGCCTCCTTCTGTGGAACCAGCACCCACTTTGATTCACGAGACGGACAATAAATAAATTCATATCAGCACTAGAGTTAGCTCCCCCTTTGTCTCCAGGTGCTGAGGTCCGTACAAATTTAGTCACATGAGCTGGTTGCATTTATTACAGTAGGTTATCAGTCAGCGATTGAATGTCCAATCAAATCTAAATAAACACAAGTGACTTGTTTACTGTGGCATAAATGACGACTCTTGATTATTCCCTCTGAGCTGCTGATGGTCAAGGGAAGTTGGCATTATGGGATACAATGTAGTGCCTTCAGAGCAATATCAGCTCACATTTACTGTAATTACATGAACACACATTCTAATGAAGAGAAGTGCACATGCTAGTAAGACACTACCGGCAGGTTTGTGAAGGACACAAACACCTCAGCCTGCATGCATTTGTTTCCAGCAGTAAGATTTCAGTGGCTGCAGAATTTCCATTCCTTACAACCAGGATAAAACGTCCTTAATCTGTGTGCTTCAGGGATGCTGTTAGTGTGCGGAGGTCTAGTGAATGGACCGTATGCGCTCATCACAACTGCAGTGTCTGCTGATTTGGTAAGGATGTTTAACACTACTGTAATTCCAGTGTGATTGTGTTTGTAAATCATCATTTATTTCATTTTAAAATCACCTTTCTCCCCTTGTCGTCTTTTCCTCTGCCCCCCTTTTTTCTATTTGGCTGTAGGGCACCCACAAGAGCCTGAAAGGCAACGCCAGAGCACTGTCTACAGTCACAGCCATCATTGATGGCACAGGATCTGTAGGTCAGTACTGCTGCTCAGCTTATGTTTACGGCTTGTTTGGATGAGAATGAGGGGTCTTATTAGGGTCCTATTAGTGATATGTATGATAGTAATAATTGTTAATAATTACATTTAACAAGTGCATGAATCCTCAGCCAAGAATTGATTTTAAATTTGTGTACAATGTAGTAGTAGTTCAGAGTAATGAGGGCATCTCATTGGCTCAGGCTAAACAATGAAGCTCTGGCTTTGTTGGATTTGATGATAATAAACGATACAAATATCAGTTTAGTTACCATTTAATGATGATTACGTTAGCATGCCTTGTGTTATTTTTACTCATTTATAATCATCCCATGTAGAAATGTGAAGAGAGGATTCATGTACACGAATAATCTTGTTCATGTTTGTGATGTCAGGCGCAGCACTCGGCCCGCTGTTAGCTGGACTGCTGTCTGCAGGCGGCTGGGATCAGGTCTTCTACATGCTGATGACTGCTGACTTTCTTGCTCTGTTGGTAAGGCCTTTAACTTGCATCATATAAGAAGATTACAAAATGACAAAACGAAAGCAGAAAATTTGCACCTATGTGCACATTAGCACAGAATACTGGCCTCTTTGAACACACTGATAGTTTTCCAGCTCTTTGGTTCAGTCACTGCTGCTGTAAAGGTTTTTTGTAACAACAAGCAGCTGTTTTCAGAAAATCCATCAGTCACTACCTGCCCAGCAGCAAAGAGCAGACAGATGCAGAGACCAGCTGGTGAAGCAGTGAAAAGTCAGATATTTAGCTCAGGAGCTAGAGTCGAGAAAACTAAGACAATGTTGTGTTTTTACCCTTGTTTCTGATGAATAAAATGAACTGAATGACGAGTGGTCTTGCTTGCTATAGAAAAACAGATGCTCATACTAATGTGTAACCTTGCAGCTTTTGCTACGGCTCGTGACAAAGGAGCTGGCCTCATCTAAATCCCATCCTATCTCCACTGTAGAGTAAGTCCTCCTGTTATCTCGATCATGATTATACTCAGCCTGACTGCTGCTTTTGGTGCTGTACTGTAATTCTTGTGTATCTGCATTAATTTGATGTTCAAATGTTGGGCTGCTGGGTTTTTTTTGTTTGTTTTTATAACAAAACAGTTATAATACACTGAGAAGTACTTCAATGTTTATATTATATCTTTCAAACATGCAGATAATAAAGTTGAATTCTACTCATATGGATTAAATACAACATGATGAGTGTGAACACTGGCTTTGCCCCCAAAAATAAATAGGCTTAATCTACGATCACTATGATCTTTTTTTAGTTTACAATCAGAATCGCTCACATGGAGAAAACAATGCTTCTGATTGTGTTGGTAGTCACATGACTCAAAGCCACCATGGAGCTTCATTCCACTCATTGTAGCTAATGTAGTATCAGTGGGCAAAGATGACAGATGGTAATGAATGTAAAATGTCTACAACAATCAGATGTAAAACTCTGTTTTAACAACGAAAGAGAGCCGCAGATTAAGAATAACTAAGGATTAAATGCAGCGTGGGACACCAGTGCATCATGGGAAGCCCTACCAGACTAGGTCCATTCCAGTGTTGCTACAGGAGTGATCGGGACACCTGATCCAGCCCAAACTATATGCTTTATCAAAAAGGGAATTTTTAAGCTTAATCTTAAAAGTAGTGAGGAGAGGGGTTTGAAAGCCGAAGACTCTGCATCCAGTTCTACTTTTAAATTTCCTGGGAACCCCAAGTAAGCCTGCAGTCTGAGAGTGAAGTGCTCTACTGGGGTGATACGGTCGTATGAGGTCTTTAAGATAAGTCTGGGCCTGAATATTCAAGAGCTTATATGTCCAGGTTTCTTAGGCAGTCACTGTATTACTGCATGTTTAAACTACAGCAGAGGACAGACTGATGTTTATAATGGCAAGAACAGACTGCCTTATACTAGGCTGAATTTCTTTTTAAAAAATCAGGGATGAGGGGAATATGAGGGCTTAAAATGGGAAACCACATCCTCTAAGAGGGACAAAGTCACAAACTCAACCTGAGTAAAGGCAGCAGCACAGAGGGGTCAGGAGAGCTGTGATAAGAGCCCTGGTGGTGGCAGCCTTTTAATAAAAACGCTCAGGAAATTATTGCATATGTCAGGAGAAGCTTAAACAGACATTCTGTGGAGCATTAAGGACAGAGTCAGTAGTGTTAAATGACACATGTGAGTTATGGCCTTTGGAGGAAATGATATTTGCAAAATATTTCTTTTTTGGCTTTTTGATAGCGTTGCAGTAATGACACCGGCAGTCTTTTAAAATGTAAAACGACACCTGCAGTTTAATCTTTCCTATCTGCACTGTGCTCTGCGACATTTCCTCCTGACAGCATGAGTCATTAAACCAAGGCTCAGGTTTAGCTTTAGCTGTCTGGTTTTTAAATGGAGCCGCAGAGTCCACGATGGTTTGACAGCAAGAATAAAAACAGGAACTAAACTCCTTTCAGTCAGAATGGCCACAGAGCTGATTGAAAACAGCAGAAAACAAAAAAGGGAGATAATAACCTGAAGGCCAAACAGGAGCACAACATGTAACTGCAGCATGTGTAAAACCAACAGGCCTGCCTGTGACCAACATATCCATGCTCATAGAGCCGGTACAGAGTGTACCAGATTTAAAAAGTCAGTGAAGCACAGAAAGTTCTTTATGAAGTTCTTATTGGGGGGGGGGCATGTTTCAGTCACACACAAAACATCGAGATCATGGGAACTGAAAAAGTCCAGAAGAATAAAAGTTTTCCTTACTAGTGATCTGGTGTTCACCAGGCAGGAGCTGGAGCTTTGGCTTCGGAAAGCTGAGAAACCCGGTGCAGCAATCTCAGGTTTCAGAGATATTCTCATGCAGGTTTAGCCAGAGCATAGCCGGCAGGGCCGGAGAGTTCATTACAGCTGATCATGGGTACCAGGCAGGTATCAACAGAATCCGGGGAAATGGAGAGGCACAAAACAATCTTTGGAGCCATCCATGTGCTGGTCAGACAACAGCAGAATCATACCTCAGGGAAAACCTCACCTTTACCTGTTGAGTGCTCAATATATAAACACAAGCAATCTGTGTGAGTGGCAGAAGAGCAGCCACACACACCGACATCATCTTAGTGGAGAATGAAAATGGCAGGCATGTCTTCAGTTAGACATGCCGAATATCCAGTTGTGGCCAAAAGTTTTGAGAATGACACAGATGTTGGGTTTCACAAAGTTTGCTGGGATGAGTTTGAGTTCAGTCTAATAACAGATAAAATGATGCGTTTCAGCTGTCGTTTTCATTATCTACATGCATGTTAAAGTCACCCACAATAATCATTTTAAAATGATTTGAAACTCTGAGTAAGAACCAGGTGGACGATGGATTACAGCAAATAAAACTGTTTTTCCAATTTTCTGGCTAAGATGCACAAACTAAGTGTCAGGCTTTCAAAAGATTTAAAACTCTGTGTGTTTGGTTGGTTTGGGCTGGCTGATGTTCAGGAGGTTTATACAAGAACTGCACATCTGAAATAACTCAGACATAATTTAAAATTATGTTGCTGATGTCTCTGTGCCAAATTCTTCTATGGTCCTGTAAGATTATGGAAGACCAGCACCAGACATTATACACATTAAAGATCTTATTCTCTTTATTTTTCTTATTTTTTTGTGTGTGTTTGGTTGAGCTTATACTTGAGTTTCTTAAAAACCAGTCCAAACTTGGTTCATGACTGGAATATTCTTGTCCTTGTACGACTACAGTCAGTGATCGACTATGTGTTCTATCTCGGGGCTGAATGTGAACATAACATGTGCAGATTGATTTATTTCCTAAAAACAAACCAGCTGTAATGTTCCCTCATGGGCAGGAAGTTCACTGGTGTTGACTGTAAAGCTTAATGACTCAATTTATCAACACAGCGTTAATGTTTGTCTCTTATTCACAGGTTGAAGGAACACTGAGCACTTTGATTGCACTGCGTACACACCTACACGCAGAGTGCAATGAAACCACTTAAGGTTGATATGGATTGTGACTGGACTGCCCTGACAGATGAAACTGATTGTTAATAAACCAGCGTGTATGCTTGTGTGCGCCTACAATCATGCTGCAGTGCTTTACTGATGAAGAGCTATGACTGAAGCTGCAGCTGCTGCGCTGAGCAAGCAGCGCGGCACACAGTTTAAAAGTCTCATGTGCACTTACTGTACTTGCTTAACTTCCCAATGTCTATCTTTTCAACCTTACCTGTCCAGTTAATTTAAGGGGCTATTTGTAATTGTGTGCCTTTTACAGTGGTACCTAGCTTTGATAGTTGTTTTTTAAAGTTATCAATCACAGAATTAAGAAGAGCTTCATCAAAGCTGGGGTCGTTGCCGGGACTAAAAAAACATCAGACCTGCTACAAAAACAGCAAGCATGCAGTTTTTACACTTTACTTCCTGTGTAGTTCTGTAGCAAATATACAGAAAACATACATGATAGAGTCTCAGGTAACACTGTACTCGCCCAGGACTTCATGATAAAAAGCACTTTAACGATTGTAGTTCTGCCAATTAGAACCACTAAAACTGGAAACACCACAGGTTGCTAGGTCTCTGTGTCCTTACTGTCTTTTTTGTATGAATAGTGTTTTATATTGTTGGTGTTTGTATTGGCAAAATTTTCATACAGTTCATTTATTTGGTGCCATGTGAGCTGTCTGTCAAAGTTTGAGGCTTATGAGGAGGACTGATATTTTTATTTTTATTGTTGTACTGGGATAAATTCCTATACCTCTATCCAAAACCTGGACAGAACTACTTCTTAATATCGTGCCTAGAGCTGTTAACTTTTTTTGAAATTTAATTTAATCAGATAGCAGTCATCTAGAAACAGTGATGCAGAACTAATTCCATCATATCTGTTGAAGAGAAGAAGGAAAACAAAGACCAGCTCGTTGAACCAAAGAGATGATGGGATTGGTTTAGTTTACATGTGTATTTATTTTGAAAATCATTTTTGTTTCCTTTTCCATTGTCCTGTGGTAGTCTGTGATTTAGTAATAAAATGAATGTAGCTGATCTCTCTCTCTCTCTCTTTCTCTCTCTATACACACACACACACACACACACATCTGTGTGGTGATTTGGGGGGGAGGGTTATTTATGTTAGATGAATAAGACTGTTTCTGTTTTACGGTGGAGAGAATATTTAAAGAATATTTATTGAGAAGGACTGAACACTACATTTAATTCTTGTTCTCGTGATCTTATACGCATTAAAAATTCACAAACTGTATATCATGAATTAAAACATTGATTTATTTTTCTGCAGATTTGTGCTTTAATCATTAAGAGTGATATCTTGTATGTATTTAACCTATGAAATAGGTTTATGTAACTGTATTTTAAAGGGGATCTTGGTGGTACTCTTAAGACAATATCCTTGGAACAAGACCACATGTAAATATTATGTGTCAGTGGTAAGATTAATACTTGAGACCTTGTGTGCCTTTCTTGGTTTTTGCAGGGCAATTTTTTTAAGTTTCCATGGAAATGAACTTGGTTTGAAGTTGATTTATGTAGAGAAAACAAATAAATCATGTGCTTTTTTCACTGGTTGAACCTTGTGTTGCCTGTTTTGTAGTATGATACTGCAAGCCAGCTTTTACAATAATTTGTACATGATGTGGACTCACCTGGAAGTGGCGAGTGTTGTGGAAATGGTAAGCTGACAAGGAGAATCCCACTCAGTGATACATACAGACTCTAAGTTACACAGAAGCACATGAACAATAGAGAAAAGCCAAAGCTACATGATGATCCTTGAAATTAGCTAATAACACATTTATTCCATTAGATCCACCTTTCAGGCTTTGATTTCACTTTTCTTTGATGGTTGATGGTTACTACAAAGATGAGTACACACAAACAAAATTCAGTCCATTGGTAATATATGAAGGAAACTACAGTGAGGAAGACTAAGATACAGTATGGTGGAAGCAAGAGGCGTTTATCTGCCCACATATCTCTAAGGCCATTTCAAGCCTCATAGCACAAACAATCAGGCCTAAATACTCTCAGCTGTTAAGGACTAAACCATTATTTTACTGTCAGGCAAGTTTTCCCAATTCTAACCTTCCCCCAACATTGTACAATACACTATTTGAATAAATAAATAGACATTTTATTATTTTTATGGGATTGAATGTTTTTTATTTCACCTTTACACGTTAACAATGTTACAAAAATAAAACCCACTAAAAACCCCATGCACAGAGAGTTCCCACCCTTGGCCTCTCCCAGAACCTTTAAATGGTGTCCGGATCCCTGGGGAAACATTTGGGAGAGGACACGGAAAAGGCAGGTGAGTGATCACACCTCAACAGCAACATTTTGCACCAACCTTTACCTCTAAGCTTTGTACACACATTTGCCTAAGTTTTCCTTGTGTGTGTGTGTGTATATCTATATCTATATATCTATAAAAAAAATAAAAAACACCCAGCACGCCCCTGCGGGCGGTTTATCCTTCAAGCTCGGGTCCTCTACCAGAGGCCTGGGAGCTTGAGGGTCCTGCGCAGTATCTTAGCTGTTCCCAGGACTGCGCTCTTCTGGACAGAGATCTCCGATGTTATTCCCGGGATCTGCTGGAGCCACTCGCCTAGCTTGGGAGTCACCGCACCTAGTGCTCCGATTACCACGGGGACCACCGTTACCTTCACCCTCCACATCCTCTCGAGCTCTTCTCTGAGCCCTTGGTATTTCTCCAGCTTCTCGTGTTCCTTCTTCCTGATATTGCTGTCATTCGGAACCGCTACATCGATCACTACGGCCGTCTTCTTCTGTTTGTCTACCACCACTATGTCCGGTTGGTTAGCCACCACCATTTTGTCCGTCTGTATCTGGAAGTCCCACAGGATCTTAGCTCGGTCATTCTCCACCACCCTTGGGGGCATCTCCCATTTTGACCTCGGGACTTCCAGGTTATACTCGGCACAGATGTTCCTGTACACTATGCCGGCCACTTGGTTATGGCGTTCCATGTATGCCTTGCCTGCTAGCATCTTGCACCCTGCTGTTATGTGCTGGATTGTCTCTGGGGCATCTTTACACAGCCTGCACCTGGGGTCTTGCCTGGTGTGATAGACCCCAGCCTCTATGGATCTTGTACTCAGAGCTTGTTCTTGTGCTGCCATGATTAGTGCCTCTGTGCTGTCTTTCAGTCCAGCTTTGTCCAGCCACTGGTAGGATTTCTGGATATCAGCCACCTCCTCTATCTGCCGGTGGTACATACCGTGCAGGGGCCTGTCCTTCCATGATGGTTCCTCGTCTCCCTCCTCTTTCTTGGGTTTCTGCTGCCTGAGGTATTCACTGAGCACTCGGTCAGTTGGGGCCATCTTCCCAATGTATTCTTGGATGTTCGTTGTCTCATCCTGGACTGTGGTGCTGACACTCACCAGTCCCCGGCCCCCTTCCTTCCGCTTAGCGTACAGCCTCAGGGTGCTGGACTTGGGGTGAAACCCTCCATGCATGGTAAGGAGCTTTCTTGTCTTTATGTCAGTGGCTTCTATCTCCTCCTTTGGCCAGCCTATTACCCCAGCAGGGTACCTGATCACGGGCAGGGCGTACGTGTTGATGGCCCGGATCTTGTTCTTACCATTCAGCTGACTCCTCAGGACTTGCCTGACCCTCTGCAGGTACTTGGTGGTTGCAGCTTTTCTAGCGGCTGGTGGTTGCAGCTTTTCTAGCGGCCTCTTCATGGTTCCCATTAGCCTGCGGGATCCCCAGGTACTTGTAACTGTCCTCTATGTCTGCAATGTTGCCTTCTGGTAGTTTGATCCCCTCAGGCTGACTACCTTCCCTCTCTTTGTTACCATCCGACTACACTTCTTCAGTCCGAATGACATTCTGATGTCATTGCTGTATATCCTGGTGGTGTGGATCAGTGAATCGATGTCTCGTTCACTCTTGGCATACAGCTTGATGTCATCCATGTACAGGAGGTGGCTGACAACTGCTCTATTCCGTAGTCGGTATCCGTAGCCAGTCTTGTTAATGATGTCACTGAGGGGGTTCAGGCCTATGCAGAACAGCAGTGGGGACAGAGCATCTCCTTGGTAGATCCCGCATTTGATGGTTACTTGTGCTATGGGCTTGAAGTTGGCCTCTAGTGTTGTCCGCCACATCCCCATTGAGTTCCTGATGAAGGCTCTCAGGGTCCTATTGATCTTATAGTTCTAGGCATTCCAGGAACCAGGTGTGGGGCATTGAGTCATTGGCCTTCTTGTAATCAATCCAGGCAGTGCACAGGTTGGTCAGTCTGGTCTTGCAGTCTCGGCTGACTGTTCTGTCTACCAGTAGCTGGTGTTTTGCACCTCTGGTATTCTTGCCCATCCCTTTCTGCGTCCCACTCATGTATTGACCCATGTGCCTGTTCATCTTAGCCGATATGATGCCTGACAGGAGCTTCCACGTGATACTGAATCAGGTTATTGGTCGGTAGTTGGAGGGTAACCAGTCCCTTCTGGGGGTCTTTGAGGATCAGGAATGTCCGGCCTTCGGTTAGCCATTCTGGGTGTCTCTCGTCCACTAGCAGCTGGTTCATTTGTGCTGCCAGATGCTCGTGGAGTGCAGTCAGCTTCTTCAGCCAATAGGCGTAAACCATGTAAGAGCCGTGTACTGTCCAACTCCTCATACTGGAGACCCTTTCTTGGATGTCTGCCACTGTGATTGTTACTGGAACCTGTTCAGGAAGGTTGCTGTGGTCTGCCCTCAGATCAACTAACCACTTCTCGTTATGGGTTGCATCCTTCTCCCATATGCTCTTAGAGTATTGCTCCGTCTCCAGCCTTAGAGGTTCTGTTCTCTTATTGTTCCCTTGCCACTGAGAGTACACCTTGGCTGGTTCTGTGGAGAACAGCTGGTTTATTCTCCTGCCTTTGATCTCTCTGGTGTGCCTCTTCAAGCGGCTGGCCAAGGCTGTGAGTCGTTGTTTAGCAGTTTCAAAGGCCTCAGGTATGGATAGCTTGCTGTACTACTTAGGCACCTTTTTCATCGCACCTTTCTGCACCTCTGATAGTTGGCTAACCTCCCTCCTTGCTACCTTGATCTTAGCTTCTAGCCTCCTTTGCCATGGAGGGAACTGCTCCTTGTGGCTGTTCAACTTGTAGCCAAGCATCTCACTGATCACTGCTGCCGTACTGTAGATCAGCTTGTTAGTCTCGGTAGTGGTGGCTGTAGGTATCGTCCGTAGTGCTGCATTAGCATCATCTAGCAGACCTTCTGAGGGTACTTCACATAGTCTTGGTAACCGGCTACGGGGGATCCAGGTTTCATGCTTGGCCATGATTTTATCTTTCAGGTCAGTTCCTTTCACACTCAACGATCCTTCTCCTAACGCACTTGGGGCTTGGTACCCAATCTGGCGTCCTGGCTCCCCCTTGCCATAGCATTACACTAAATTACATTTACACAAAATGTAATTTAGTGTAATGTACATTTTGTACATTACACTAAATTATTAGCCTATTTCTCCATACCCACACAATACTAAACCTGAACTGAATTTTCTTTCTTTCTTTCCTCGTCAGTCTCTACCTGTGAGAGCAGTCTCAGTGACCTCAGTGAGATTGGAGATAGACAAGCTCTCCCCCTCGTCCCCAGACTCTGCTTCCTACATGGAAGACGAAGGAGGTCCTTGAAGCAGTCCTTCCACTGCCTGGCAATGTTTTCTGGCAAAGTCAGCAGCAGTCCACCCGCACTATACACTGTGCAGGCAAAGCATCGCTTTCCCCTCCTGAGTTGCCTGATGGTTTGCCATGATCTCTTCAAGGGTGTCCCGAAAGTCTTTTTCAAGTTCTCTTCCCACACTCGGGTTTTTGCTTTAGCCACTGCCTGAGCTGCGTTCCACTTGGCCTGTCAGTACCTATTGGCTGCCTCCAAAGTCACACAGGCTAACCAAGCCTGATGGGACTCCTCCTTCAGCCTGATGGCTTATTTTATCTCTGGCGTCCACTATTTCATTCGGGTTTACCACCATAACAGACACCAACCACCTTGTGGCCGCAGTTCAGAGAAGCTTCTTGAGCAGCAGAGATGCTGAACATGGTCCCTTTGGACTCAGTGTCCACAGTCTCCCTCAGAATGCTATCGAACCTCTGACAGAGGTGGACCGCGGACCGGGGTCTCTGCCAGGTGTCCCCAGGGCACCCTCACTATACATTTAGGTGCGCCAGGTCTGTGTCAACCATCCTCTCCTGCCACCTGATACAACTCACCACCAGAGCACCCCGCTCAGGGACTCCAAGAAGGCCAGTACTCGAACGCAAATAAGCTCAGATGACAGTAAGGACATGTTCCCTGATCTGAAGCCGCAGGGAACAAACCCTCTCATCCACAAGTAGCTGCGTTAACAGGGTTGGGCCCTGATAACCCTATCCCGATCAGCATGAACTGTTCAGTTGATCATCTTCTCGTAGGGGTTTTTTGAATCAGTCTTTGTCTGATCCCTCACCCAGGACCATGTGCCATGGGAGACCCTACCAGGGGGCAAAAGCCCCCAGACAACATAGCCCCTTGGATCTCTGGGACATACAAACACCTCCACCATTATAAGGTAGCGATTCACGCAGGGGGTATGACCAGCATTTGTTAAGTTAACCAGTTGGCTGATTGAAAGGCACATTCCCTAACTGACTATATTTCTCAGTCTGTCTCTTGCTCCTTCCTCTGGCTACAAATCACCATAAAATGCCATCAGCAGGTTTAGTAGCTGTGTTTATCAAGAGCGTTTTAATGAACATTTTCAGTTAATAATTTTAAGTAATTAAACTATTCAATTCACTGGATTTTTATTTATACAGCACTGAATCCAGGGTCACTTTTGCAGGAAAATTATGTAAAACACTTTATCCAACAACCACGTTATAGAGGTCCATCTCTTTCACTAGCTTTCCAGTAGTGAAAGTCTAGTCAGTTTCTTCATTACTCATGCAAATGATTTACTAGGAAGTGGAAAATCACAAGCTTCATCATAAAAGTGCTCATGAAACTTCTCTTTGCAGTGTTCTTTGTCAAAGTAAAGGAGAGCACCAATGATGGGTATGTGCATCCACACACTCTGATTTCAGTTGTGACTTGTTACCAAAGTAACTCAATCACTTACATTATGGTGGCAAATTCATACATTAGTCAGTTATAACCACAGGATCCAAGATTAGACTGCATGAGTAGTTCACCAAGTATACTTTACCTTCAGCTTCATGTTGAAATGGCTACTTGCAATCACTGGAGACTTTTAGGTTGGAATATTTTCTAATTTCTTAATCAGTGCGTTAGTTTGTAATGGTTCACTTAGCAAATCTTAAATATAAAATGACAGCTTTTTCTTTTCAGTTTGTTTTTGCATGTTATGCTCTAAAGATGAGTGGAGTATCTAAAGCAGAAAGTAATGAAATAACTAGATTATGCAAACTGAAAATATTGTAACTCTTCATTCGGAGGAGAAAATTGTTCTTTCTGGCATTTTATTATCTGGTTAAGAAACTCTTAAACTTCTTGGAAGTTCACTTCCTCAGTTCAAACACTTTTTGACCTTAGGAGCTCTCTTAAGGGCTGAGATGCTTTGAATAACTTCTACCCCAGGATTTATTGCTAAAGCTTGAGGGGAAATTCTTTTTCTAATTCTAAGAATTTTGTACTAGATTTCCATCACTAAGCGCAGTTCTTCATACTAGGAAACTGCGTGATTATAGCCCTTGCTCGCGGAATTCACAGAGGTGATTCCTGGTAATGTGTTCATTTCTCATTTCTTTTTATTGTGATGACATTTTATGCATGATATTATTTAACAATTCTAGGTGTCACCTGTGTCAGATGCTGCCGATAGCCCTGTCAAAAACAAAATAGGGTAGAAAAACCTTCACCTTTGTTCTGCTGCATTTTTCATATGGTATACATATTATATAAATCCTTGTCTGGCACAGCTTTTTATAGTAAAACTACTGATTCACCTGCAAAGGTAATTTACTCCCATACTGTAAGATTGCTTGGACTGCACTCTGAGACCTAAATAAGATTCATTTATGGCTATGGCTTTAATTCATCTTAAGTCATCATGAAGTAAATAACTAGAGCAATAAATGTTTTTTCCTGCTTCCTGCTTTAATTCCTGCTTTAATTAAATAAAAAAGTTATGCAATAAAAATGTACTTTATATAATTATATTCTGTTATAACAGTAGAAAATGTCATGCATAATGTATAATTAGAAAGCTGACACAAGAGCAGTTTGCTTTAATTATCTAAACACCTTATTTCTGTAAACAAAGGCCTCAGTTCAAGAAATAGAATTGAATTGAAATTGGAGTACAGGGTACAGAAACAGAAATCTATCACCAAATAACATGACATGAAGTGAATTGTCACTTCAAAGAAATGAAGAAATTCAATTTCTGAGGAAATCATACATCTCAAAGCAAGACACGTTAACACACATCAGGCTGGAAACGATTACAGAACCAAAACATTTGGACCCAACCAGTTCACAGTCAGAGGTTGAATAAACAAATGCAATTCAAGACCATTGTTACACTCGAAAGAAGAGGTAGACAAACAAAATCGCTCCAAGAAAGAAGACATGATCATCTTGGAGGTTGCAAAGGACGCTATATAACTTTTAAGAAGCTAAAAGCATTTGTCACATACTTTAAAAATCGCTAAACTTCAAGGGTCCATCATAATGAGAACAGGGAACAACCATCCTGTGCAAACTTGACCAGATGACACCTAAACTAGAACTGTCTGATTTGAGAAGCATTTTGTTTGGAGACAGTAATAACACTAACCCATGAATGGCCTCAGTGCCATAGATTTGATCTTTATCTTTATAAGACTGCTCGCTATCACGGATGGAAATTGGTTCAGTAAGACAGCAATGCTCAGTATACAAGATATTCCATCAGGAATCCAAGAGGAATAAAGTCAGTGTTTTAGAACAGCCAAGTGCTGACCTTAATCCAAGAGAAATGTAGAAAAATGAAGCGAGCAGGTCATTTGAGGAGACCCTCCTCAATCCCAGAGTAAAAGCTTTTAAATTCCTCCAAGCCCAGGTTTAGGACTGCCCAGCGGTTACTATGAATGCTAGTTTCAGTTGTGCCTGCACCAGGATGTCTCACCAGATGCTAAAAGCAAATGTTCACATACTTTTGGCCCTCGGTGATATGGATAATTTTGATATGGTGATGTGGAAATGTCAGACAATTTTCGGCAATGAATAAAAACCACGTCTAAAATATAAGGTGGCGGTGATGCTTTGAATCACAATTTTGCAGAAATATTTGAGAAATGTAAAGAAACTTTAAACTTTTTAACAGTATATGTTAGAACAGAAGAGAGCAGGGAATACTATGGCATTAAAGCAAAGGAGAAGATAACCTGAAAATTATAAAGTCACCAGAGTGCACTTGAACTTTTTACTTAAGTGAGGAAATAAAATATTCACAGTTTGCTTTGCTTAATTGATGATGGGATTCCCTAAAACTTAAATGCTTATTAGATATGTACTCCTGGCTACATTATATCTTTCTGCCATTTTCTTAACTCCTAAGAAAAACTAAAAGTCCACTTCGTCACGCCTAACAGTTTTTAACCTTTCAGAGCTCTATTACAGACTGTGATACTTTGTGAATCACTTTTAGGCTTACCAGGATTTACTGCTAAATTTAGAAGGAAAATTATTCTAATTCTAGGAATTTTCTTAGAATTCCATCACTGGGAGCAGTTCTTAGTACTACCTTACAGCCCTGGCTCATAGAATTTGCAACTATAGTTTCTCACAAGATAGTTCCTGGTAATGAGCTAACTTCCAATTTCCTTGTAGTGCGGTGACATTTTATGGAGTAAGTAAGCAAAGTTTATTTAATTACCACTTTTTGTAGACAGCCAGTCATAAAGCGCTGTACATGAAGGTTAAAATAAACAGAATGTTAAGTAACAAAATAGACAATATAAACAATACAAAAGGTTAAATGTAAATAAAAATTCAATGATTTTTAAAAAAAGTATATTTAGCCATTCTCAGTGTCACCTGTGTCAGAAGCCACTAACAGCAAGATCGAGAAGAAAATCCCAAACTTTTATTCTTCTGCATGTTTCACATACGCACGATATAAATTCTGGTCTGGTGCAGCTTGTCACAGTTAAACTACTTATTCCCCCTCAGAGCTTCAAAGATTCCAGTGTACTGTAGTTTGTACTGTAATCTACTTGCATTTATTTTGTGTTTTTCTAGTCTTACTGACCATTGCTAAAGACTGAAAATCACATTTTAATCAGCACATTTTTTATTTTAATTGTTTTACTTAATTCTACACACTTTAAGCATGTGACATCACATTTATAGCCAATTTAGAAAGACAAATCTACATATTTTGCATATTTTTGGACTGTGGATGGAAGCTCAAGTACTCGGAAGAAAGCCACATAGTCACAGGCAGAACATGTAAACTCCACACAGACAGGCCCCAGTCAGGCTTTAGGACTCTTCCTGCAGTGGGGCACTCCACCAATAATGGAGAAAATATGATGGGGTTTAGCAAATACATGTACAGCCAGTATGATAGGTGCCAAGACAGGAATGATGGTACTGCATAAGTCAGGAGTGGCAGAGAAATATGTGAGGGTGGTGCAAGACATGTATGCGGACAGCGAGACAATGTGAGGGTGTGGTAGGAATGACAGGTGGGTTAAAGGTGGGGTTGGAATTATATCAGTCACTCCTTAGGAAGGCTGGCTCTGTGGTCGACAGTGGCAGAGAAGAGGACACCAAAGAAACTGATGGAAATTATGGGCAATGCTGGGCATCCTCTGCATATGGTCATAATAAACAACCAGAGGAGTCTGTTCAGTGACAGGTTGCTTCTCCCAAAGTCTACTACCAACATACTTAAAAACTCCTTTGTCCCACACGCCATCAAACTGTTTACCTCCTCACTGGAGGGGAGGGGGACAGGAGGACAAAGGAGGGCGGGGACAACTAAGCTGTAGAGTTTGCACAACCAAACACTAAATAAGAACTAATCACTGTGCAGTGGACTGAAAAAATGTGCAGAAAATCTGAAAAAATACTAAATCAACACTTTAAGTCAACTTTGAATATTATGCCTGAGTCATTTTATGAATGTGTTTCAGCATTGCATTTCAGCCGGTGTTGTTGGGGATCTTCTCAAATTTGTATGAATTATGAGTGCAGAAGAGTGAAGTTAGATTTTGATCCATCATGCATTACCGCCTGGTAAACATTGTTTTTCCAACTGCTCTTTTGTCAGCATGACAGTGATCCCAAACACACCACAAATACAGAGAAAGCATAACTGAAGAGAAACATGCACGATGGAGCTCTACAAGCGATCTCCCCAAAGACCAACCTCAACACCATCGAACCAGTGTGGAATCGTTTTGACGAAGAACAGAACAAAACGACGTCATGTGTCAAAGAAGAGCTTTGAATGTCTCTCAGGAAGCCCAGAGAACGATTTCTGAAGACTACTCACATAAATTACAGTAAATTACACAAAGCTTGGTTGAGGTAGTTCAAGCTATGTTGAAGAATACAGCCGGTCGTACTAAACATTGACTTTTAAACTTTGTTGCCACAAACTCTGTTTTTGTATTCTATACAATATATCCCTGAATATTTGTGCATCCATCCATCTTCTTCCACTTATCTGGGGCCAGGTCGTGGGAGCAGCAGCCCACGCATAGAAGCACAGACCTCCCTCCTCCAGCTTGTCCAGGGGAACACCAAGGACTTCCCAGGCCAGCCAAGAGATATAATATATGTCCATATATGTATATGTGCATGTTTCAATAAGTTGCTGAAAGTATTTCCCATTTTCCTGGCTAAATATAAAGACTTGAGACTTTTGCACAATGTCATAGATCAGTGATCAACAAACAAAAACAAATTCCACTGGAAATGGTCAGGTACAAGGACGGTCAGGTACTGGACTGAAAACAAGTGAAAAAGCAATATCGTTGTTTTTTCAAAGTTGACCTTTACTCTAAAAGCTACAAGGTCTGGTTGCTTGGAAACAAAAACTAAACAGAAAAGAGCAGTTTCAGAATTTTCCACAGGACTGTACACGCATAAATATCCGTCACACAGCGATACCGTCCGGTTTCTCTCCTAGCTGTTCCATACTTACCTATTAATTTCTTAATAATAAGAGGGTAAAAATGCACTCTTTGGAATTTCAATGTAGTGGTAATATCATAATAATGATCATTGCATTTACTGTGTTCTTGGAAAAACAAGTGAAAAATCACCTTGACTGGTGAACTAATGCATCCACTCTATAACTGATCTTCATCACCATCGTTGAGCTCAGAAAACTGTTGTTCCAATCCGATACCTTAGAGCGGGGCTGGCCCACCGAAGTATCCAAACTGGTCCACTGGATATCTTTGGAAAAACTGGGAATTTCAGACAAGAAGGGCATAAATATTAGACCTGTAAGTCTTCTTTCGGACAGAGTAAGTAACAGACAGATAATTCATTGACTTATGAATTATGACTGTTTTCCTCTCCTGAGTTAGTTTGCCAGAATCTCATCCAGGACGACTGCTGTGGTACCGGCCTGCTTCAAATCCACCTCCATCGTCCCGATACCCAAAAACTCCAACCCATCAAGCCTCAATGACTACCGCCCAGTAGCACTCACCCCCATCGTCACAAAGTGCTTAGAGCAGCTGGTCAACAACACCTACGCCAGAATGCTGTTTATAGACTTCAGCTCAGCGTTCAATACAATCCTCCCCTCACAACTCATCAGGAAACTGACAGACCTGGGCATCAGTTCCCTCATCTGCAAATGGTTACTGGACTTCCTGACCAACCGCCCCCAACATGTCCGGCTGGATAACTGCTGCTCATCTACCATCACAATGAACACCGAGGCTGTGTGACGAGCCCTTTCCTCTACTCCCTCTTCACCCACGACTGCAGACCTGCTGATGATTCCAACACCATCATTAAGTTTGCAGATGACACCACGGTGATTGGCCTCATCAGTGACGACGATGAGGCCGCCTACAGGGAGGAGGTGGATCGTCTGGCTGAGTGGTGCGACACAAACAACCTGCTGCTCAATGCCGAGAAGACTAAGGAGCTCACTGTGGACTACAGGAGGAATGCTGACCCACATCCACCCATCCACATTAAGGGGATGGCTGTGGAGCGTGTGAGCAGCTTCAAGTTCCTGGGAGTCCACATCACATTTCTGTATAGTTTTCATATTTATATCCTTTTCATAGTCTGTACATAGCTTCTACACCACTACAGCCTGTACATACTTACAGTTATAGCATATTCATAACTTCCTACTGTGTACACTATTACATACCATAATAGACCCATTTCTGTAATGTATTTATATATCTATACTATTGCTAATATATATTTGTAATATATCTATATCATGGCTAAAGCACTTTTGGATAGATGCGAACTGCATTTCTTTGCCTTGTACTTGTGACACGTGCAATGACAATAAAAAATTCAAAAGCATCATAAAATTCCTCTCACACCACAATTTTGCTTTAGCAACTGATACCTAAGAGGTATCTAGTACAAATACGTCCAGTTTCCTGTGCACATCAAAGTGATGTGTAACTTTCTAATAAAAACACTTAAAACTAAGGTTTCACTGCTAAAAAGCAGCTTCAGCTCAAAGTGTGCAATATGCTGTTGAAACTTGTGCATTCTGCCTGCAGATTTGATTTTTTTAAAAGCTGCTTTCAGCTGTTTGTTGTGGTTTGGCAGAGTTTTATATGAGACGCCTTCCTACCACAACACCTGGGTCTGGAATCAAACCACTGACTCTTTGCCTGTTAGGCAAATGTGCAAACCACTACAATATGGAGTCACACGTGTGTTATTCCTGTGTTAATAACTAACCACTTTAGTAGCACTTAAAAAAATAATAATAAGGCCACTAAGTCACATCTCTGCTGCTGTAGCTGACGAGTGTTTCGTGCTGTGGAGAGGTTGAGTCCCACAGCAGACGAGTGAAAAAAGTGTCAGTTTTGCTTTTCTTGTGCGACTTGAGCCCACGTGTGAAACTGTTGGAATAAACTACTGTTGTGCTCACACATGAGATGTTGATGAAACGTTACAGAAGATCTTTTCATTTAACATCTTTTGTCACCCCTGACATGGCGCGAGCTGTGACTGTCTCCACACGATGATGAAGCAGTGTGTTTGAGTTTTTGCTCACACACACTGGGTTCATCTAGACACGCATGTTCCACCATGTTTCAGCTGAGGCGTCTTTCCAATCACTTCAACTGAAACAGTTTAACTAAGCACACAGAGCAATGCTGTTAACAAGTCTCCTGTCTGCAATGACCTGAGTGGATTTTTTTACAATTTCTTATAGCGCTTAGTTTATTGGCCTGTGGCTTTGAACTTTGCCCACAATGCTGGAGCTTTAAGGCAGTAACAGGACTCTGTTTGTACATCCTGCTTGTTCCCACTGTGCGGTAAGAGGAATCAGAAGTGGCTTGTTAACACATTAAGCTGTCAGTAAGTCTCTGTTGTCTTCAAACACTATGTTAGTCACCAACAGCTAAGCCAAAGGGAAGAGAACACACTTTATTTATCTGTTCTGCCCCTGCCTTTTGTTGCTTGGCCTCTGTGACTGGTTTACACAATCTCTGTGTGTTCGTGCCTGTATGACGCAAAGAGAGAGTGTGTATTTATCCTAAATATTCATGCACAGCTCTTCTCGCTGCATTTTGTATTCGCAATGAAATATTCTCCCTGAGTGGACTGAAGTTGTTTACACTAACCCCTCAGTGTGTGTGTGTGTGTG
>NW_024582733.1:66572-74952 GCF_018398535.1 Haplochromis burtoni
GAGGGGGTAGTACGTAACACCGCTCCATGTCTACTCTCTCTTCAGATAAAGAGGAACTCTTTCAGAATGTACTGACGCGAGCAGCAGAGGAGTTTTCAAAGTAAGCAGATAGGTGAGTGCGCATGTTTCAGTCTAAATTTACTGTAAATGGTTTCTTTACACTCTGTTCTAACACCGTCTTTTATATTCCTTCTTTCAATTAGCTTGGCTTGGGGGTTTTGTAGAGCATTGTCCAGAAGACAGAAAACCTTGTATCTCCAAAACCTGAAACAGAATGATGAAAATGTCGGTTTTATAACTGCTGTGGCTTTTCTTTCATGTTCTTCACTTTGTATTAATTCAACGAGGCTATAACCCCACCTCGAGTTAACAGCAGCTGCAACTTGTTAATGTTACTGCTAGTTATCTGTTGTTGTCGTCGTATCTCTTCATCCGTATCTGCCTCTTTGAACTTTCACTTGTTGTTCCACAGATGATTCTGCTGCTTTTGCTCTCATGTCATTTTCAAGCCAATGAAACATTTACGCAGTGTTGTTAGAGCTGTAATTCTGCAGTAGAGCAGAGCTTTGGTGGTTTGTCAAAGTCTGAAGCTGAAATAAAGGATCTTCATGTCTGAAAATAAATTTGCTGTGAGCAGTGAATTTGCACCTGCTGTGTTTTAAGACGAGCAGAAGAATATTTAACATTATTTGACTTACTGTCACATTTTTAATACAATAACATGTTTATGTATCTATGTACCATTCTGCATGTGCTTCCTTATGACAGATGAGGTATGAAGACGGGCACCTGAAAGAGTTAAAATACAGCGACAGGCCAAAAATGAATAAACAACGGATATGGATTAATGTGAACACGTTCACAAGAATATAAATACTCTTGCTCTTACTAAGACAAAAACTATGTGTAAACATAACTGTTCATTGATCATTAAGCTTCTCCATGAGCTCCCTCGCTCCTTTATGAACTGTCAAGCTATGTGGCCTGGAGCAGTCATGCCAAATCTTGAAGCACCTTAATCTTTGAAGATATACTTACTGTAGACATTAGAAGTAAATATATGGAGTAGAGCAGTGCAGGAATGTGCAGTTCGGTATCAGTATTTGGACCATGACACAATTATTTGTCCTCATGACACCACAGTGTAATTTCAGGTTGAAAGGGAGACTTTGTCTCAGTGAGGAGACTGTGTGGAGTGGAGAATAGGGGACACAAAAGCAAACAATACAAAGCATGGAAATAAGCTTAATATTAACTGAAAGCGAGCCGTTTTATTACAGGCTGGTTTTAACTGTACAAAACAAGAGCCGAAAGCAAAACTAAACCCTATATTAAACTGGGTGAACTAAGGATAAACATAAGAAACCCTGAAAGTGAATATGAAAACATGAACCGTGAAGACTTGGCATAAGTACATGAAATCCTGGAAAACATGGCGTGAGCATAGCAGGATAGCAGACAATCAGTCAAGGAATAAATGCAGACTCAAGGACACACAGGATGTGATCAGGGCAAACACATGTGGAAACAGCTGGGTGGAATGAACATAATGATGCCACAGGGGAAGTAGAACTAAACACAATGAACATGGGACACCAGACCTCTTCAAAATAAAAGAGGAAAGATGAACACATGACACATGACAGTCTAAGACACACAGACTTAACATAACAAACTGACGAGGAATACGCACATTATAAATACACACAGAGGAAAAAGGGAACTGGAGATGAGACATAGACATAAGCACGCACAAACTGAACATGATGGGTGCAGAAACACACACATGATGGATGGAAAGGGACTTGAGGGAAAACATGTAAACAAGAGGAGAAGACGGGAGACAAGGACATAAACACAAGGGCCGAAGACACAAGAGGAATCTAATAGAAAATAAACTATAACTGGGCAACCTAGGCAAAATAGATGAGATAAAGATAACTGCATGAACTTAAACATAAACATCAAAATAGATTAAAAAGCAAAGCGCTGGGTCAAATGAGCCAGGATGGTGGCAGATTTTCACCTTTAATTAGTGACTTTTTAGAAGCTGTTAATTGTTGATTTGATTTTGATTGTTTGGTTTAGAGTCCCAGATGGTGGCCTTTCCATTTTCATTAACAACTTCTCCATTTCCTCTTTCCTACCTACTTCCATGTGTCTGCAGGGCATTCAAAATCAACAAGCTGAAGACTGAGGTCACCAACCGTCTCACAATGTTGGAAAAGAGAGTAGAGCGTAAGTTCGTTCCCACCACTCTACAGTCACATTTACTGTCTTCCGTCATCAGCTGTTAATCTTGGATATAAAAGACACATTTGAAAAACGAATGCAGTGTTTGATTAGTCATCACTATCCTCGTGACTTATAGCCAACTCACCGAAAAGTCAATGATCATATATGTCACATAGAAAGTGACACATTATGTGTTTATAGCCCCATTTTGGATTTGGGAGACAAACCTCCAACAGGTTTTGCTGAAGGGTTCTTCCTGTTAAAAGGAAGTTGTTCCTTTTCACTGTGCTTGCTTAAAGGGGTCATATGATTGTTTGGGCTTTCTCTCTATTATTGTTGGTTCTCTGTCTTATAATATAAAGTGTTTTGCAGCACTCTTGTCATTTGGTGCTATATAAATTCAATTGAATGGCCGAGGCACCCAGGATCTCTCTTCTGGACTATACCCCTCCCAGTCCACGAGACAGGCCAAACATCCAGTAACCTCATCACAGAGTAGGCAGGTAGTGGCCAGAGGTCACAGACGGCTGGAACAGACTGGTTTAACTCTCGATACATTGCAAGACTTACAAATGTTCATATTTCTGGGTAATTTGAGATGCATGTGACGGGATTTATGACTGACTGAAACCAGTGAAACTGAGAGACAGTTCCCTTGACTCAGTGCGGAGAGGAATGTGTTTAGCAAATAACGAGACTTTCTGACCTGGAAAATATGTTGGAACAGGAAGACAGTGATGATCGATTTGTTGTCTGTTCTGGGAGGAAGTCCTGACCAGTGTGGTTCCAGTTAATTTTCCACAGACGTCTTCAGCGACAGAGATGAAGTTAAACAAATGGGACACTGAGATCAGCTTCTTGGGATGGGAACAGAGGTAGGCTGGAGCCTATTGCAGCTACTATAGTACAAGAGGCAAGGTACACCCTGAACAGGTCACCAACCTCACACAGGGCTAACACATAGAGAGAATCACCAGTTAACCTAATCTCACTACCTGCATTTGGACTGTACCCAGAGAAAACAAAACGGGGAGAACATGCCAACTCCACAGAGAAAGGCCCCGACCAGATGGTGGAGTTGAACTGAGGACCTTCTCGCCCTCTCGGCAGGTGTGGCAGGGCATCTAGCATATCACCTACTTCAGAGGGCAGACCCATGCAGAAGAACTAAATACTGTCTCATGCCTTGACATCCTGGTCAGGAAACTGTCTGAACTGAGATTCCCCCCTCCCACTTGCTCTTGGTTCTTTAGCAACCTTCCAAACTCAGTCCACACCTTTCCTCTGCTGAGCACTGGCTCCCCACAAAGGTGTATGTTGAGCCTATGGCTCTACAGCCTCTACACCTCTGTCTGCAGACCTGCTTACACCAGCAAGACCATAGGGAAGTTTGCAGATGATGATGATGACTCTGCCACAGAGACGATGTAATGAATCTGTCTGCATTATGTTGAGTAGACAGTGAACACCACAATGACACAGGAGATGATCCTGGACTTCAGAAGACACAGAGCAGACCACCTTTACCTCTACATAAATGATGACCCTGTGGAGAGACTTCAGGATTTCACATTCCTGGGCACCGTGATCTCTTCCAACCTCTCCTGGACTGTAAACACCTCCTCCATAGTCAGGAAGGCACAGCAGTGTCTGCAATACTTCACAGTGCACAGAAGAAATAGCATTTGTAAGAAGACCGTCTAACGCTCCACTCATCCTGCATCTCACCTGTTCAAACTGCAGCCCTCTAGGAGATGCTGCACATTCATCCAAACCAGGACCAGTTTCTTTTGACAAGCCGTCGCGGTACTGAACACACACACACATCACCCCAGCACAAGACGAGTGCAATACTTCAGAGCAAACCTTGGACATCTGTATAGTCTGGTAGTCCAACTCCTCCAGGATCACAGAGCAAAACAGTCACCATCTACCGGAACCAAATTCCTTGTATGTGTCTGCACATATACTTGGCCAATAAACACAACTCTGATTCTGACTCTGATTCTTTCTGATTACCAGAAGGTTTGCTGTGTCTTTCAAAGTATTTTTGTTTATGTCTGCCAGCACAGCCTCAAGCAGATATCAAAACATGCCATTATCAGAAAATTTGCTGCATCTTTCCCAGCACAGTCTCAACAGCATGGAGGGAATTCCAGGAGACAGGCAGTTACTCTAGCACAGGAATGTCAAAGTCACTTTACATCACGGGCCAAGAATATGCTTTAGGTCATGGAAGATGAAGGCCCTAACACTGCTGGCTGGCACTCACACTTGACAAACTAAATCCAGTAAAACACCTCTTAGATATTAAATCAAACCATAACTGAGCCTCCACCGTGACAAAAGGCTGTAGACACTTACTATTTTGTAAGTGTACATATTTTATATTCACTTCTTAATCCCTGTTTAAGGCTCCGTCGTTTTTTTTCTCGATGTTTCCACTCCTAAAGAATGACGTCTTCTCAGTCACTCATCCACTGAGACAGGTTCTGATAAATCTATTCATGGATCCACAGGGGCGTAATTTCCAGGGGAGTTAGGGGGGTTGTAACCCCCGCAATAATCAGACCCAACCAATACAGCCCCCCCAATAAAATTATGAATTATCTTGTATAAATAGGCTGTTGGTTTTCTTTACTCATTTCAGTTATTATCAGCAAAATAGTTGCATCTGGAAATTTACCCAGATTTATTTATTTATTTAGACAGAGACCTTGACTCCCCCAGTGTTCAGCACACCGTCATGGTTCTGGGTCTTTGTCCCAGAATTTTCAATTTATGTTGTGGTCTCATGATTTGGTTTCTTTTAGGATTTGAGATGATTTATGATCTATTTCTATATCTTGTACTTTGGAGTTTTAGATTGTTCCCTAGTTTTGTTTTCTGTGCTCTTCTGAAGATGATCTTAGTTTCTGTTTTTGTGTAGTCCATCTTAGTCTTGTCTCTGTGATTGTATCCCTTTCTGTCCCCATTGTTGTGTCCCTATGTCCCTGTGCTTTGGTTAGCTAGCACCCTGTCTCTGTGCTCACTGTTTAGTTCTGTCAGGTTAGTATGTTTTAGTCCTGGTGCCAGGGATTATTACTTCCTGTTTTATTTTGATAGGTCCTCTTGTGCGCTATTGTCTCCTTGTCTCATTAGTTAGACTAAGTTCAGCTGTAGTTCCCAGTTGTCTTCACTCTGCCCTCCTCTTGTGTATTGATGACCTCCATTTGCTTCTGTTCTGTCACATCCTTCTTCTTGCTGTGTGCCTTGTGTGTTCCTCCAAGTTCCATGGTTTCCATTAAAGTGTGAAGGTTTTTGGTGTCTATGTTTTGACCTTCATTATTTTGTACTCTATTTTTAACCAGATATGGACTTCTATTTATTTAGAAGCCCACATCTGGTTTGTGGAGAGCAGATTGTTGTGTTTAATGATTATGATTTGAATCACCATTATGAGACTAAACACACAGAGAAATATCAGAACCTAATTGATATGGAGCTGGAAAAATTGCTCATGAGGCTACACTTTTTACTGAGATTTACACCTCCATTGATGGAGTTGTCATGTCATTCTCTGTTACGAGTTTATTAAAGTGTTTACTGTCCCTCTAATATGCTCAGAGGAAAAAAAAAGTAGAATCTGAAAATGTGCCCTTCCCCAGGCAAGTCATAACACACAGAAGGCATCTGTAACTGAAAGAAAAAAAATAATTGGGCAAGAGAAACGAATCACAGTCACGCTTTTGTAGGGGCAGAAAATGGTGACAGAGGCTAGCAGACAGCTGTGAGGAGGACTGGCCTGGAAAAAATGTTAAAAACAACATGGAAGAATGAAAGATGTGGAAGCTTACTCATTGTTCATGTGACACGCTTTGCATTTCCACCTCAGATACTGAACATGGCTTTAATACACTATTGTCCAAGCTCAGAAACAGGCTAGATTTCTCTTACTAACCAAGAAAAAACCCTGAAAACACATGAAGTAAATAAACTACAAGTAACATGACTATAGCATTATCTATAAAGTAGTCTTTGAAATGTTGCAAAAATATGCTCGTTTCTCACAACTCTTTTGGCGAATGTTGATTAAATACTAATAAAATGTTGATGTTATTACTACACCTACAGTATGTCTATTTACTAAATAAATATTGAGCAGAAACGAGTTTAGCTTATTAATGTGACTCCACAGGACTGGCAGTTTCTCATCTCTCGTCTGTTTCTCAAGGGAATTTCTCCCAAGACAACTGAGCAAAGAAACAATTTGAAATTATTTATTTAGGCACTTTGTTACTGACAGCCTTTTGCAAAAACACATTATTAGCATTAGTTTAAGAGTGCATATTTATGCAACCAGGTTTTTATACGTTTTTCATTTTTATTTTCCCCCTTAAAAGATTGTTTTGCAAAATGAACTGTTTTCTCAAATGTCATAGCAATTCTCTGGAATTCTGTGGCTAAAAACAGGTTTGACATGAACCTCTTTCTGTATGGAGATTTATCAGATCATGGTGTTGTGTCAAATTATGTAGTTAGATTTTCTGAAATTCAACTTTCTGCAATAGAGGTATAAAACTATAGAAAAGACCTCACCATTAGATTACTGTAATGCTCAGCCTCATTCATGCACATTAGCGTACAGGTAACTGAGCACCTTCAATGCATTTTGTCTGAAGTTGTGTTCCTCTACAGTTAATGATACTGTGATTAGATAAGTTGATGCCCCACTGTGTGTGTGGTCTGCTAACCCACCTTGGGAGGCAGTTAACTTTGTGAGATCATTAGAGTCTATTGAACATTGACCTGTTCAGAGTATAAAAGTGTGTGCTGTCATTTTATACTTACACAACATCCAATGTAAGGTCATGCACCAATGCCATTTCCTCTAGCAAGCTTCTACCATTTTATTAAGTGCAAGCGGGAACTTTGCACTTCTGAGGCTGCCGACTTGTTCACCGTGCTGCTAGACTTAGTTTGACCAGCTTGTCTGATGGCGTCTTGGCAGGCAATACAAAGTTATGCAATATGATCAATGAATGTTGGGATCGTCTTACTTTTCTTATTCTTTTATCTTTTATAATATAGGATTTCTAGGAGTTTATTGTTAAAGTAATTACCAGCAGGAACATTTATTCTGTCGTTGTTTAGCAATGATTGCAGTGATTCAAGCAAGGCTATAACAATAACAAACATGCATTTTGTGTTTATTTGTGCTATGTTTGATATTTACATTTGTTTGATAATCTAAACATTTAAGTGCAACAAACATACAAAATAGTAGTAAATCAGGAAATGTAGTTATCACACCTGTTTTATTAACTGTGTGTTAACACTTTATATTAAGGTACAAGTTCCACATGACTTATTAGCATAGCATGCAAAAAAAAACAAAGAAAAAAACCATAAAAGCATAAGTAGAACAGGGTTCAAGATTGCGTGATCCAGTAAGCTTGTAAGCTTTTCAAAAAAAGTACATTTGAAACTTAAAAAGTAAAGTTTAAAAGTAAAGACTGTGTCTGTTTTCTGAATCCAAGATGATCAAAGTGGTAGAAACACATTCTTTTCTGTTGTATTGCAAATAAAGCTAAAGTAGTTATTCAGAGCAGCTAATGAAGCTCACTAACTCTGTGATGCATGATTTCTGCACTGTGAGGGCATCTTAGTGATGTAATCATGTGTTCAGAACAAAGTGAAGGTTTTTGCCAGTTTTTGATGCAACAGCAGCAGAACAACTCAGCAGGGCGGACATCAAGAGCACACCATGAATTATGGCTTTAAACACAGCTGTTCAAACCTCATTAAATCCTGACTGTGATGACCTCTCAACATCACACTTTGGCAAAACACAACTCAAGATTTCTCCATGAAAGATATGAGAGTGCATCCTCTGCCAGTGCTCTGTCTCTATTCAATTCAATTCAATTCATCCATCCATCCATCCATCCATCCATCCATTCGCTTCCGCTTATCCTTTCAGGGTCGCGGGGGGCGCTGGAGCCTATCCCAGCTGTCATAGGGCGAGAGGCGGGGTACACCCTGGACAGGTCGCCAGTCTGTCGCAGGGCTAACACACAGGGACAGACAACCATTCACACTCACATTCACACCTAGTGACAATTTGGATTAATCAATTAACCTATCCCCACAAGCTGCATGTCTT
>NW_024582733.1:76048-79471 GCF_018398535.1 Haplochromis burtoni
GTGTTACTGGAGGCCAAGGTAATGCCATCCAGAGTAAGAATCTGCTTAGATACCATATTTCTAAGCTTTTCAGGGCCGAGTACAATAACCTCAGTTTGTTATAAAGAGAGCGATACAGTTATTTCAGAAATGCTCTTCCTTTGCTCGTGCTCCCTCATATATGAATAAAGGTCAGTGTAAACTATAGCATAGACTGAGCATGTTGCTGCAATCCTTCATAGCAAAAATGGTCACTGAAGTTAAGTGTTGTACACAATACCTTGCAAATGCTAACTTTACAGGTCTGGCATGGTTTTAACGAATAACTCTGTCTGCAGTCGAGGGGATGAAGGTGATGGAGATTGAGAAGTGTCGCAATGACATCAAGAAGCTCCGTGAGGAGATCGCATCCAGAAACAACAGGTAACAGCAACACAATGAATTCTCTGCTCCTTTGAGATGACACATTAGTATTAGTGTGCTAAGCCCAGTGATGGTGATAGTTAATGCACTATTGGAACAATTAAAAACAATTAATCAGTCATTATAAAATCAGTCAACTACTATTTGTAATTTGTTTGGCTAATTTAACCTTAATAGTAGTACATGTAGCAGCAACAGTTCTTCTTTTAGCTGCTTTCTTCAGAGGTCAACACAGTGGATCATTTTCCTTCTCCCTACCCGATCCCTGGCATCCTCCATGGTCACACCAATCATCTGCATGTCCTCCTTCAGGACAAACCATCCAAACTTGCCTCTTTTGCTTAATATCCAATTTGCTCAACCTGAGCTTGTCATAGTCGGCTGTGTGGCAGGCAGGAGTGGTGGACCCAAAATGCAGGATTCTTAGGAAACGAGGTTTCAACTGAAAATGCAGCTTTATTGTTGGAACAAAACATCAAGATAAAAAAAACTCACAAAAGCAAACACAACTCTAAACTGAGATGCAGGAGGACTGGAAATCATGAACACACAGCAAGTGAAGGTGAACAGACATCAACAACGCAACGCTGACACAAAGACACACTGGGCTTAAATACACTGAGGGAGTCATCAAGGAATTAGAGACAGAAGGGGGACACAGCTGGGAGAAATAAGACCTAACGAGACAGGGAGAGCAAAGCCGGAACACTGACATCAGACAGGAACAAGAACCTTCAAAGTAAAACAGGAAACAAAACACACTTTACTAAGACACGGACTAAACAGAGAGAGACAGACTTGACACTGTCCAAAGCCTACTAAATAATACTCATAATCAAAACAGTATCACTGATAAATCAAATCATAATCTAGAAAAACACCAAAGCATGAAAAACAGAAAGCTGGGTCAACATGACCCAGAACCGTGACAGAGCTGTCCCTCTGACTTAATGTCATGGAGCAGCAACACTAACAGAAATAATTAGGAGTTCATGTAAATGATGAAGGTTATGCTAATAAAATGGTCTTTTGTATTATGATTAATATTACAGACATAAACTGTTGTGATGTTTTTTTTCCTTTTCAGTAATTTTTTGGATGACAACAAGAAGCGGAGTCCTTGCATCCCCTCTGAACCCAAAGTAAGGCTTTTACTCCATTTTATGTCCGTCACACCTCCACAGTGCTCAAATCACAAATCCACAAATGGAGATGAAATTTGTCAAGACAAAATTGAATGTGTCTAATTTTCAGAGATTGGCCACCTTTATTAACACTGATCAGGATAGAGTCGCTGTCTCTTAGTTTGAATGTGTAAAGAGTACAATGAGTGTGGATCGTATTTATGATCCATGCTTACTTACTATGCACCCCAAGCCAGATAGATGTAAACAGGGTTAACTGCAAATCAGCTGCCTGCAGTGCATGCTGTCACAGCAGACCTGTGGAGGCAGTGAACCCACATCACCCACAATATGTGTCTCTCCTCTCTTCTTCTCTTTGTGACTTTGTGTCCTGTTGTCCTTTGTGTGTGTGTCAAGTGCCATCTGTCTAAGGAGACAATGGAAGCTCTTAGATTGCCTACATTTGATGCTTGGCAGTGGGAGCCCAATGAGGTGAGATTAATACATTGATTCTTTTATTTATCAAGGACGGGTGATTAGCCAGTGAATGTGATTTTAACAGTTTTCTGACTGTTAACTAGTTAGCACTTGTTTTTGAGTCATGGCTTAAAGTTAGAAAGTAGACGGACATTATCACTTAAAGAGAAGTCCACAGAGTTATCACCACCTGACTAGAACTGTGCCTTACTCGGGATGAGCAGTTTAATAAATCTTTCTTGTTCCCATTTTGATTGTGATGTTCCCTATGTTTCCAACAATGTAACCTGCTTTACAGAAGTTTAGTCAGTTATGCTAGGACAGTAAACATCCCTGGATCAGGTCCAAAGCAGAAGATTTTATGGTAAAACTTGAGATCAAAATTCTTTCCTATGCCTGAAAACATAATAATAATAATAATAATAATAATAATAATAATAATAATAATAATAATAATAATAATAATAATAATAATAATAATAATAATGTATCCAAAACATAAACAAATGCACTTCATTTAAAAAAATAATAATAATATAAATGACTATATAATTATACATAATTATATATTTATACTTAGTTTTACGTTAAAATTGTTAAAGGACAGTAACATCTGTTGAATTTTAAGAATAAGCCAAAAATAACATCCTATACTCTGTACTAACAAACTCCTTTGCTGTCCAGATGCTGAGCTGTCTGGAACATATGTACCATGACCTGGGCTTGGTCAGAGACTTTAATATAAATCCCATCACACTGAAAAGATGGCTGGTGAGACCTTGACCCCGTACAGTTGGCTCTACCTTGTTTCTATAAAATAAACCTTACCTGAACAGAAAATAAAGAAATAATTTCCAAAAGCTAATATTTATGTTTAGGGAATTTCTGTGATGAAACTGCTGCTTTCTCTCTCACTGTAGCTGTGTATCCATGACAACTACAGGAATAACCCCTACCACAACTTCCGCCACTGTTTCTGTGTCACCCAGATGATGTACAGCATGATCTGCCTCTGCAGCCTTCAGGTAATGTGATTCTCAGAGACTTTACAACGAGTTTTCTTCCGCTGTACCCGTCATGGCCCTTGGGTCGTTGACCCAGGATTTAGAGTTTGGGGATATTTAGGGGTTCTCTGATTTTGTTTATATTTGTTTTATAGCTTTGTATTCTGAAATCTCGACATGTTGTCTTTTTGTTATGGTATTATGGTTATATTGCAGCTATCTAATTCAGTTAAGTTCAGTTACATTTTATTTTTATAGCGCCAAATCGCAGCAACAGTTGCCCCAACAATCATATGAGCCCCTATGTTCAAGTTCAAGTTCAAGGTTCTTTATTTGTCACATGCATAGTTATACAAGTATAACACACAGTGAAATGTAGCCTGACACGCTCCTCGACATGTGCAAAAAAATTGGGG